>NW_010202861.1:648-2000 GCF_000695765.1 Mesitornis unicolor | reverse complement strand
ATGGCCATGCTGGAGAGCATGTCCAGGTCTATCCAGGAGAGGGGAGTGTCATGTCCTGCTGTGTGCCCTATCACCTGGTACAGGCAAATGGCATGAGGGAAGAGTTTAAATAGCCCCCCTTAAGCCTGAGACGGTATGATTCACACACCATCTTCCAACCTGGACTAGACATAGAAACTGCTTGTTTAGTCGCCATCTTAACACCAAAGGCCTTGGAAGTGGTGACTATCTCTCACCTTTTCTACTTCTCTGAAAACTATTTCTTTCTTTTTTCTCCTTTTTATAATTATCTCGTTCTCTTTTCCTATTTTCTAAAACTTGCGGCTGCAGTGGGCTATAGCTGGCAGTTTTGGTTTTGGGTTACAGTATTAAGGTAAGTCCTCTTGGTTATGCTAGTCAAATTGATATAGCGTTGCTAAGTTGCACCCTGTTCTGGTAATTTTGGGGTCATTTCGGTTTCTTGTCGGTATTCCGTCGCTCACGGGTTGTTGAAAGGTATTAATCCAGTGTTGTTCTTTTCAAGGCATGTATCTTATCTAGTAAAAACATCGCTTACATTCTCCTTCTGAGTGATTTTGTATCGCTCTGTCGCCGTGTCGAGATAAAAGAGCTCAATTTTAAAGAGGGCCGTGACAAGTACCATTTTGTGTTTTGCTACCACATAAAGGTTCGCCTCCGATTTTCATGGCTGCTGGTAGGAGCCGCCTCTCAAATGGAAACGGTCAAGCTCTTCTCCCCCACCAAAGGCGTTAGGACTTAAGGCTGTTGCTAGGTCTTATCTTTTCTATTAATTGATTTCGTAGCCCCTCAAAGGCTGGGGATCTGGGCTTCCTTCCTTTCCTGGGAAGCCAACGGATCCCACCAGGCTTTCTCTGTAGCTGCCCAAAGCCTGCTTTCAATATGGCAAACGTTTGACTCTAAGTCACTCAAGAAAGCGGCTAGGACTGATGCCTGTTGCTGGATTTTTCCTTCCCTGGGAAGTGCTTAAATATTTGTTTGGCTACAGAAGGATTTTCAAAAAAGGAGAAATCCAGCAACAGCTTTTACTCCTAGCCCCTTCCTGGGGTGAGTTGGAGTTGAATGTTTGCCATATTGAAACCAGGCTCTGGGCAGCTACAGAGAAAGCCTGGTGGCAAACTTTGGCCATTTTGTGTTTTGCTATCTCGTACATGTTAGCCAACGATTTTCATGGCTTCTGGTAGGAGCGGTGTCTGAAATGGAAACAGTCAAGCTCTTCTCCCACACCAAAGATGCTAGGACTGAAGACTGTTGCTGGCTCTTGTCTTTTCTATTAAGCCAATTTGTAGCCTCACAAAGCTTTTGGTTCTGGGATTTCTTGCTTCCCTGGGAAG
>NW_010202861.1:0-340 GCF_000695765.1 Mesitornis unicolor | reverse complement strand
TCTTTATAAAGTGAATTTGTATCCCGAAAAAGCTTTTCGTTCCGGGATTTCTAGCTTCCGGGGGAAGAAAGTGTTTGCACCAGGCTTTCTTTGAATCTCCCCACAGCCTGGTTTCAATATGATAATGATTCGACACTAACTCACACCAGAATGAGTCTAGGAATGAAAGATGTGCTGGATTTCTCCTTCCATGTGAAGTGCTTCTATAATCCAACAAAGCTTTGGGCTGTACCATTCTGTGTATTGCGAAATAAACCACGATCTCCTGCAGTTTTCGTGCCTCCTGGAAAACTGAAATCTAACGTAGACGATTTAGCCAAACACTGAATGGCACAGCCCA
>NW_010202860.1:2391-2776 GCF_000695765.1 Mesitornis unicolor | reverse complement strand
CCTCTTCCCTCCAGGGCTTTATCCCATGGTAGATCCCAAGCAGATCTCTGAAAAGGCTAAAGACATCTCTTCTGAAGTCCAGAGTAGTGAACTTGCTGTGTGCCCTCCTTGCTGCCCTGAGGATCTTGAACTCCACCATTTCATGGTCACTGCAGCCAAGGCTGCCCTTGAGCAGCTTCACATTCCCCACCAGCCCCTCCTTGTTGGTGAGAAGAAGCATAACGCCTTTCCTTGTTGGCTCCTCTGTCATCAGTGTTGTCATCAATGCATTCCAGGAACCTCCTGGATTGCTTATGCCTTGCTGTGTTGTTCCTCCAACAGATGTCAGGGTGGTTGAAGTCCCCCATGAGGGCCAGGGTTTGTGAATGCGAGGCTGCTCCTATCC
>NW_010202860.1:0-2235 GCF_000695765.1 Mesitornis unicolor | reverse complement strand
GCCAAGGCTGTGCGCGCTGCGTATCTTGTGCAGATAAGCTCCGACCTGAGCAAAGGCATCTTGGCATCTGGTGGTCTGGCACTGAATCATCTGAGTGACACCTTGGGTGAGGGGAAGGCCTCACAGCCCGATGCTACTCTGGTAGAAAAGATAAGCAGACCACTTTCAATTGCCTCTGTATGGAACTCCCTTTTTTCACATACCAAGGCAGGAGTCCTGCACCAAGAAGAGGCCAATCAACACTGAAAAGACTTGCCCCCCCCAACCTTTAAAGATCATGGATGCTAATTTACATGGAAAGCAGGGGACTAATTAGCGTGAGAAATGGGAAACTCAACTAAGGAGAGGGGGCTAGCTGCCTATAAAGGGCTGCTCTCACTGTATAGGTGGCGCCCCTAGAGACTGGACACCCCACCTCACTCCCACTTCACCATCCGTGTGTCCCTCCATCGTCTCGTACGAGGAGCGGCTGAGGGAGCTGGGTCTCTTTAGCTTGGAGAAGAGGAGACTGAGGGGTGACCTCATTAATGTTTACAAATTTGTAAAGGGCGAGTGTCAGGAGGAAGGAGCCAGGCTCTTCTCTCTGATGTCCAATGACAGGACAAGGGGCAATGGGTGCAAGCTGGAACATAAGAGGTTCCATGCAAACATGATGAAAAACTTTTTTACTGTGAGGGTTACAGAGCACTGGAACAGGCTGCCCAAAGAGGTTGTGGAGTCTCCTTCTCTGCAGACATTCAAGGTCAACCTGGACGCGTTCCTGTGTGACCTAGTTTAGGTGATCCTGCTCTGGCAAGGGGGTGGACTAGATGATCTTTCGAGGTGCCTTCCAACTCCTGAGATTCTGTGATTCTGTCTCCCAGGACTGGTGATCTTATCTTTCTATCTTCCTCTCTTTTCCACTCTCTCTCCTTCCCTTTAAGAAATGAAAGGCCCAGTGTCAATTGTTGTCAGCTATTAAGAAAAACTGCTGTCAGTTGTTGCTATTATTACCTACCACTAATAGTTGACAGCTATTAAGATGATTATTGAGGGAAAACCTACTGTCCTTTGATCTGCCACTAATTTGTCATTAGATGAGCCGATTGTTGTGAGCAAAACTGGTAGTCATAGTATTGGTGATGGAACTGTTCAATAAACACTCTGATTAGGAACCTTGAGACTTGTCTCACCATTGTTCAACCCGTTGGGGATTTGTGGATCTGAGTCACTTGTCTCCCTTCTTAAGAGTGGGACATGACTCTAATCCTGACCCATAAGCTCTGTCAGCTCCTCATTCATCCATAGGTGGAGCTCCATGCACTCCAGCTGGTCATTGACATAGAGGGTGACACCTCCTCCTCATCTCCTCTGCCTGTTCTTCCCTAAAGAGCATGTATCCTTCCATTCTTAACTTCCTAAGACAAGAAATAGACAGCCCTACTCGAAGGGAAGCGATATTGGACCTGATGGTCACCAATGCAAGCAAGCTCATCAGGGATGTCACGACTGGAGGCAGCCTGGGCTGTAGTGATACTGCGCTGGTGCAGTTCACTGTCCTAAGGCGTATGAGTCATATGAGAAGCACAGTCGGGACCCTGAATTTCAGGAAAGTCAACTTCCAGCTCTTCAGGGAGTTAGTCAATAGGACCTCCGGGAAACAGTCCTCAAGAACAAAGGAGCTGAACAGAGCTGGCAGATCTTTAAGGAGGCTTTCCACAGAGCATGAGAGCTCTCGATCCCCAGGTGTAAGAAATCGGGAAAGGAAGGCAAGAGACCAGCATGGATGAGTCGAGACCTGCTGGCCAAACTAAAAGGCAAGATGAAACTACACAGGCAGTGGAAGCAGGGACAGGTATCCTGGGAAGAGTACAGGGATGTTGCCTGGTTGTGTAGGGACAAGGTCAAGAAGGCCAAGGTGTGGCTGGAGCTGAACTTGGCAAGGGATGAAAAGAAAAACAAGAAGGGCTTCTACAGGTATGTAAACCAGAAAAGGAAGGTTAAAGAAAGTGTCCCCTCCCTGATGAGCAACAGTGGTGAACTGCTAACAACAGACGAGAAGACTGAGGTTCTCAACAGCTTTTTTGCCTCGGTCTTCACTGGCAACCTCTCTCCTCACAGCTCTCAAGTTGATGGCCCACAAGACAGGGACCAGGCAGAAAAAGTCCCTCCCACTGTAAGTGAAGATTCAAAGTAGAAATCCATAATGGGTTAAGGAACCTGATTCCTGAGGGAATTGGCTGAGGTAGTTGCCAA
>NW_010202859.1:5982-20395 GCF_000695765.1 Mesitornis unicolor | reverse complement strand
GAGCAATTCTGTGATTCTGTGATTCTATGATGGAGAAAACTGGTCTTCTAACAGAGCTTTCAATTATAGTACCTTGCTACAGTTGAACTTGATCTCTGGAGGGTCACTGCCGTCACACCAACTGTCCTCCCCCCATGGCTCGGGACTTTCGGGGCGCGCCATTGTCCGTTCATGCTGGGCAGAGTCGGGACACCGCTCGTTTCTCATTCGGTCAAGCAACTTATCCAACATCTCTGGCAACTTCCTCTCCCAAGCAGCAGTCTCTCTGACAGCTCATTTTCACTCACAGCGAATTCTCGCCGACCTCCAAATTGTTTCTCCCATTCTCTGACACGCACCTCTGATCGCTCCTCTAAGAGCCGCTTTTCAGTCACCAAATCCCTGACACGCTCCTCCCATCGTCTCTCTAATCGCCTGTTTGCAGTTGAAAGCTCGCTGCCCCCACACTCCGCTTGGCCACGAGTCTCCTTTCCAAACGCCGAGGACTTAAGTAGCTCAGACTCTCATTTCAGAGCCGCGTACTCCACACCCGCATCACTTCCAGGCGCCGGGAACCTTTTAATTTCCTTCTGCGCGCTTGACAAATGAGCTCCTAAAACCGTTCAAACAACCCCTTCTCCTTTGCCGGTTTTGAGCCTCCTCTGGCTCTTACTTTGTTTAATCTGCTCTACTCCCTTCCCCTCATCTGTCCAGAATTTTTGTGCCCAGTCCATCCCCGCAGTGGACGGCGAACAATTATGGTCCTGTGGTAATTTATCCAATTAATGAATGTTGCGAAAATGGGGAATATGCGACAGACGTAATTGTTTATTTAGAGCAACATTTATTTACAGATTGGTTTGGATTGCCAGTGATCAATTGAAAAGCGACAGGTACCCTACAGGCTGTATAACTGATAACCTGTTGAACCCCAAATACGCCTCTTTCTTCCTTCCTCCTTCCTGATTTCTCCTTCTTCGGTCATGGCACGTGGGGAGCAGCCTCAAACCTCTCCCTATGGACCAATTCTGCACCTTCAACCTGGCCAAAGGTTGGAGACGTTGGATGCCTTCAGTCTGGTGCCTCCACAGCGACTTCCCGCAGTGGATTTGGGACATTTAATTGAATTCAAAGTCTTGTAAAGGATCCAGAGTCAATCCTAGACTGAAGGGGGTCTCCTCTGCAGATGGGGGCGCCCCCCATCCACCCCAGGAACCTCCTGAGTTATTTGGTGACGCTGCAGCTCCTCCAGTTGGGATCAGGTAGGGATCTGGTGGTGCTGATGGGGGCTTTCACCCGCTGTGGGGGGCAGATGTGGGACAGGGGGAGCTGCTGTGGGACAGGGGGAGCTGCCGTGGGGCAGGAGAAGCTGCTGTGGGACAGGGGGAGCTGCCGTGGGTCTGGAGGAGCTGCCATGGGGAAGGAGGAGCTCGGTTGTGGATGGGTTTCACTTTCCCTTTAGCTCTTCATGTCAACCCCCATTGCATTGGCTCCGTCTTCCGTCCCGTCCTGCAGTGCCCCCTAAAGCGTTTGTGGTGTGACCTGACAGACTGGATAGTACAAGAAATATTCTTATCCTGTAGACTGACCAACTCTGGCTGGGAAGAAGCTGCATCAGGATAACAGGATTGGAGTTTATGTTGATTCCATGAAAGACACAGCTTGGTGACTGTTCCTCAGACCACAGGAAGACCATTCCTCCTGCTAATTGAGCATGCACAATTAGTTTGTAGACATTTTAATTAGTTCCTGCAAATGGAATGCATAAGTAAAGTTTTTACTGGAAATGTAGTACATCTGTAAGGTTTTATCTCATGAATATGTGCGTGTAAGGCACAGAGAAGCTCCTGCCAACAGTTCATATTTTGAGCATTTCCTTTATGCAATGATTTGTGTTTGCTCCCAGCGCCTTCTAATTCCTACAAATTGGTTTTAAAAAGTTTTTGATTTGATATTTCGGTAACAGTCGCTTTCCCCAGTTGCTGCAATGGGGGGTCCTCTTGAGGGGCAGACCCCAGGAAAACTCCTCCGAGTCCTCCCACTCCCCTTCCACTTTCCCCATTTTCTTTTGACCACATGGGATGGAGCAGGTACCGCTCACCCCAAGCCCACCCCATGCCTTGAAATACCATAAATTAACGTTGACACCATCTCTGTGTCCTTGTGTCCTTCTCCAAGCTGGGCTCACTGTGATTGGATCACGCCGCTCTCTCCATGGCACCGTGGGACAGGACGTGGTGCTGCCGTGTCACTTGTCCCCCCACGTGGATGCCCGGGGCTTGGAGATCCGCTGGATCCGGTACACGTCCACTGAAGTGGTGCACCTCTTCCTACATGGAGATGACCAGTACGACGTGCAGATGAGTGAATATCGTGGGAGAACGGAGTTGGACTGAGATGGGCTCTCCAGTGGAAGCCTGGACTTGCGAATCTTTGGGTTGAGACCCTCTGATGATGGCCAATACGTCTGCACCGTGCGAGATGGAGACTCCTATGGAGAAGCTGTGGTGGACCTGCAGGTGTCAGGTTTGTGGCTGCTTTGGTGTTTGCTGGGGATGGTCCGGGTGTCCCAGGGTTTGTGTGTCCTTCCCAGACGTCCCATCCTCATGTCCACGGGTGACTGCCAAAGGATGGTGACCATCGAAAGGGGTCAGGTCCAAGGGGGCTCTTCCCATCACGTGGTGCTGGAGGTGTTTTTGAGGCCAGAGCTGCACGGATGTGGTGGCTCTGCCGGTGGCTGTGAAGGGTTGTCCCCATGTGAAGGGTTGTCCCCATGTGAAGGGTTGTCCCCATGATGCTGTGAAGGCGCTGGGGACTATTGGGTGAGCAGATCCTTTGAATCACAGCCTGGGCTGCCAAAGGTGCCAAGGACGGGACCAATGGCTGTGTCACCAAGTCCAACGCCACCATGGCCACTAAACCACGTCCCCATGTACCATGTCTTGGAGACCTGGCACCTTGTCTGGAAGCTTCAGGGCTTCTTGAACATGAATGTGGCAATGCAGAGACGCTGCCTTGAGGTGTTGAATCTCGGCAGCTCTGTCTTCCTCTGCCAGGATTTTTGGGACATCTGGGGCTCATTTGGCATCGATGGCCTCCAGTTCCGGCACAAGTCGGGGTGGGTTTGGTGTGGGGTTCCACAGCCTCCCAGGACCTGTGGGGTCTCCATTGGGCTTTCCCATTGTGCTGTGCCCATCCCTACCTCAACCCAACCCGGGCTCTTTCCCAGCCATGGGCTCTGACCCTCAGCTCTCCCTGGAGGCCTACGCGGACGGGGGCATCCGGGTGCGGTGTCGCTCGGCCGGGTGGTACCCGCAGCCGGAGCTGCTGTGGAGAGACCCCCATGGGCAGCAGCACCCCTCACACTCCCCGGGACTTTCTCCTGATGAGAGAGGCCTGTTTGAGGTGGAGGACGTCACCATCGTGACTGGGAACGAAGCTGGGAGCTGGGTCTGTGTGGTCAGGAACAGCCGCCTCAGCCAGGAGTCGTCGCTGCACATCTCAGGTGTGACTGTGGCTCTGTTTGGGGTTTTTTCTGCTTTACTCCTTCTCCTCACACACAGAAATGTGAACCGAGCCCTTGTGCTGATGTTTTCTTGTGTCTCAGCTCCCTTTTTCCACAACGCCCATCCCTGGATGGTGGCTCTGGCCGTGGTCCTCGTCCTTGCTGTCGCATTGACCACCATCAGCGTTTATCTCCTCAGAACCAGGGGTGAGTCTGTGCCAGGGCAGGGCTTTCCCTTCCTGGAGAAGCTCCTTGGGCAAAGGAGGAAGGGGAGAAGGCCCCAGCGGGGCCATGGAGCTCCTCTGGGGACATGGGCCATGATGGACCCCTCTGTGCTCCTGACCTCCTCTTCCTCTGCCTTTGCTTTGCAGAGGTGCAGGCCAAGGCGCTGGGTGAGTCCTTCTGGGCCCTTCACTGCAAAAACCTCTTTTAAAGGAGCCCTTGGGAAGGGATGTGAGTCTGGGGAGTCCTGAAGTTGGGGGTTTGCTTCATAGCTCTTGGGTTTTATTTTCCAGATAAACGAGCTGCGGAGCTGGGTGAGTGTCCATAGCCTCCATCATGGTGAAGGTTCTCCTCTCTGCTCGTCCTCTCCATCCCCTGAGTCCAAAGATATCCCATGGGGATGTTCCCAGGGACCTTGGGTACACCAGCCCAGTGCTGGCAAGGAGCCCTCCCTGGGGTTTGGGTTCTGTTCCCACTCCTCAAAATGAAGGAGCCTGGGGTCTGTCCCAGCTCTGCCCCTTTATGCGGGAGCAGTCATTGGCTGAGAAGCCCCCTCTGATCTCACGTTGCCTCTGTTTCTGCTTTCCAGATGCACGAAATGCGGCACTGGGTGAGTCTCCATGAGCTCCATCACGCTGAAGGTTCCCTCCTGGGTGCTCCCTGCCCATCCTCTCCATCCCTGCATCTCCCAGGTCCAGGGAATCCCCTCAGGATTAGCCTGGGATCGTTGGGACCTTAGGGAGGCAGCTGTGGGGTCTGACCTGCTCTTGTCTCTCCTTCCAGCATGGAGAAGTTTTCTGCTCCCTGAAAGCCCAGGTAACTGTGTATTTTATTCTTATGTTGAGAGTTTCCCCTCCCTTTTCTCATGTGTGAGGTGTAACTGGGCTGCCCAGTGCAAGGGCCTGGCCTTGTCTGGGTGTGTTTGGTGTTTCAAACCCTCCTGACCATGGCACTGGCCTGGTTTTCTCCCCATTGTCTTGGCTTCTTGAGTTCCATCCCTGGTGCCCACAGGAACCAGCGCATCCTCACCCTCCATGCGGGACCCAAACCCACCCATTGAGACTGAGCTTGGCCATGGCCATGAGGCCTTTGGGTGATGGAGAAGCCCAGTGCTGAGCTCTGCCCTTGATGCTCTGGTTCCTCCTGTCCCCTGCAGATGTGGTGACCCTGGATCCAAACACAGCTCATCCCCAGCTCCTCATCTCAGAGAATTTGAGAGGAGTCACATGGAAAAGTGCACGACAGGACCAGCCCAAAACCACAGAGAGATTTACTTTTTGGTGCTGTGTTCTAGGCCGGGAGGGGTTCAAGGAGGGGAGGCACTGCTGGGAGGTGGAGGTGGATGGGGAGGTTGAGGGTGACGCGTGGTGGGCTGTGGGGGTGGCCAGGGCGTCTGTGAACAGGACGGAGTGTGTGAAGCTGAGTCCTGAAAGTGGGATCTGGGGAGCGGAGCACTGGAAATACCAATTTGTGGCTCTCACCTATCCTTGCACCCCCCTGTCCTCCTCCCTGGTCGCTAGGAGGCTCTGGGTCTGCCTGGACTGCACCCAGGGCCTGGTGACCTTCCTCAACGCCGACAGTGGGGCCGAGATCTTCACCTTCCCCCAAGCAGTGTTCAACGGGGAGAGCATCCACCCTTGGTTTATGTTAGATACCACGAAAACCCAACTGCGCCTCAGGGACAGCACCCTCCAGCCCCTCTGCCCCCCTTCAGGCCCAGGGACCCCCTGCCCTTCTTCCCATGCTCCCCACTCTCCTCTCCTCCACGCAGTAGGAACCCATGTCCCACCCTGCCCTCCCCAGAGGGGGAATGAGGGCCAGGGGCTGCCCCGCGACGGTGTCTGGTAGCAAAATCACCATTTTTGGAGGATTTGGGTACGTTTTTGGTGCTGTGAAACACGTTTGGGCTCTTCCTCCCCTTGCACGGAGAGTGTCCAGTCAAGGCTGGGGTTCAATAAAGGTTTGTGAGTGCCTGTGGTGGTCGCTGGGGGCTTTTTGTCCCATTCCTCAAATCCAGGGGATTTGAATTTGGGGATTTGGAAGCCTCTTGGGGAGCGAGCGGCTCTGGGGGCAGGGCAAGAAGAAATGCAACTCTCCAGGTGTGCGCAACTCCCACCTCCCAGCAGTGCCTCCCCTCCTGGAAATGAACTTTAAGTGCACCACAATTAATTGTAAGGCCTCCAAAGTTCATTTTCACTACCCCACGATTAATTGTAAGACACCAAAATTAATTTTAACCACCCCAGAATTAAATGTAAGGCCTTCAAAGTTAATTTTATCCACCCCAAAATTAATTGTAAGACACCAAAATTAATTTTAACCACCCCAAAATTAATTGTAAGGCCCTCAAAGTTAATTTTAACCACCCCAAGATTATTTCTAAGACACCAAAATTAATTTTAATGCCTTCAAAATCAATTGTAAGACCCTCATGATTATTTGTAAGGCCCCCAAAATTAATTGTAAGATTCATAAAGTTAAATTTAACGCCCCCAAAATTAATTTTATCCACCTCAAAGTTAATTGTAAGACCCATAAAGTTAATTTTAACCACCCTAAAATGAATTGTAAGACACCAAAATTAAATTTAATGCCCCCCAAATTAATTGTAAGACCCCCAAATTTTATTTTAACACACCCAAAATTAATCACAAGACCCCCATAATTAATTGTAACTCTCCCAAAATTAATTGTAAGACCCCCAGAGTTAATTTTAAGCCCCTCAAAATTAATTGTAAGACCCCCAAAGTTAACTTCAAGCCCCCCAAAATGATTTGTAAGACCTCCAAAGTTAATTTTAAGCCCTCAAAATTAGTAAGGCCCCATAAAGTTAATTTTAAGGGCCCCAGAATTAATTGTAGACCACCCAATGTGGTCAACCTCATCTCATTGGGCTTCGGGAAGACCTCTGACGTGGTCCACAACGGTCACCTCTCCCAATTGGATGGAGCCGATGGATGGAGCAGGGATTGGGTGGATGGTGGCAACCAGAGGCGTGTGGTCAACCAGTGAGGAGTGGTGGCCCTCACCGGGCCATACTGGGACCAGTATCTTCAGCAACCACTTTGATGGTGGGTTTGAGGAACCAGATCTGGTTGGAGATGTCCCTACTCATGGAGTAGATGACCTCCAAAGGTCTCCTCTAACCCCCCAAAAAAACCCACTGAGAGACCCAAAATCTTGAGGAACTCACCCCAAATTTAAGGAGGTCACCAAAAAATCTGAAGGGATTCAACCCAAATTTGGGATCTCCCCAAAAAATCCAAAGGAATTCAACCCAAATTTAAGGGGGTCCCCAAAAAATCCAAAGGAATTCAACCAAATTTAAGGGGGTCCCCCAAAAATTCCTAAGGAATTCAACAAAATTTAAGGGAGTCCGCAAAAATTCCTAAGGAATTCACTCAAATTTGAGGTCCCCCCAGAATTCCTAAGGAATTCACCCAAATTGGGTGTTTCCCCCAAAACCTAAAGAATTCACACAAACTTGGGCATTTCACCAAAACCTAAGGAATTCACCCAATTCTGAGAGGTCCAAAATTCAACCAAATTTTGAGGTTTCCTGAAAAAATAAGGGATTCACCCAAATTTGGTGTGTCCCCAAAATGTAAGGAATTCACCCAAATTGAGAATTCCCTAAAAACCCAAGAGATTCACCCAAATTTAGGGGTTTCTCCCCAGAACCTAAGGAATTCACCAAACTTTGAGAGGTGCCCAATTCACCCAAATGTTGGGGTTCCCCCCAAAAAACTAAGGGATTCACCCAGATTTGAATATTTTTCCAAAACCTAAGGAATTTACCCAAATTTAGGGCTTTTCTCCCTTTTGCTTATTTCACCTTTTTTCAGTATTTATTTGATTTTTATTAACTATTGGCTGTCCCAAAACCCAGTTCTGAGGTTTATTAGGAATTTTCTGGGGCTGAGCACCACAATTTACTGAAAAAAACCCAAGCCAAATCGCTTTGATTTGGTTTTGGGGTTCAAAAAGGATGGAGAAAACTTTGGGTGCTGGGAGCTTGGGACCCACTCCACAAAATACCCTCCATTTATCCCTCCTTAGGGTGGGTTCTGAAGTAGGGGGGCTTGCCCCCCCAAAAAACCCGATCTCTTCTTAATTTGGGGTCCAAAATTTGGGAGGGAAGACCCCCTATGATTCCTGTGGGACCCTCAGGACCTGAGGAGATGAGGGAAGACCCATGAACTTCACCAGAAAAGAAAGATAAATCACAGTAAAATAGGAGGGTTTTTTTCGTCCATATCTTTATTTTTTAATCCAATTTAGGCTTTTCTGAAGGGATGGGGCTGAGTCAGAAGAAAATCACAGCCAAAATAGAAACATTCATGTGTTGAATGTCTCCATGGTGGTGACGAAGATGGGGCCGCGTGGGTGGAAGAGCCTTTTTTGGAGGGGAAAAATGGAAAAAATTCCCCAATTTTGGGCATTTGGGAGTGTCTTCTGCACCCAGGAAGCGTCTTGGGTTCACCTCAACCCGAGGATGAAGGCTCAACCCAACACAAGGATGAAGATTCAACACAACCCGAGGATGAAGGGTCAACCCAACTCAAGGATGAAGGGTCAACCCAACTCAAGGATGAAGGTTCAACCCAACCCAAGGATGAAGGTTCAACACAACCCAAGGATGAAGGGTCAACCCAACTCATGGATGAAGGTTCAACACAACCCATGGATGAAGGGTCAACACAACCCAAGGATGAAGGTTCAACCCAACTCATGGACGAAGGTTCAACCCAACCCATGGCTGAAGATTGACTCCAACCCATGGATGAAGGCTCAACACAACCCATGGATGAAGGTTCAACACAACCCATGGATGAAGGTTCAAAACAACCCAAGGATGAAGGCTCAACACAACCCAAGAATGAAGGTTCAACACAACCCGAGGATGAAGGCTCAACATCTACAAGCCTTATGAGGAGTGGCTGAGGGAACTGGGCTTGTTTAGCCTGGAGAAGAGAAGGCTGAGGGGAGACCTCATCACCACCTACAACTGCCTCAAGGGAGCTTGGAGAGAGGTGGGTGCTGGTCTCTTCTCCCAGGTGATGGGGGATAGAACAAGGGGAAACGGCACCAAGCTGTGCCAAGGGAGGTTCAGGTTAGAGATAAGGAGGAAGTTCTTTCCTGAGAGGGTCGTCAGAAGCTGGCACAGGCTGCCCAGGGAGGTGGTGGAGTCACCATCCCTGGGTGTGTTTAAAGAGCGGGTAGACGAGGTACTTAAGGATATGGTTTAGGAGGTAGACAGGAGTGGTTGGACGTGATGATCTCGGAGGTCTTTTCCAACCGAGCGATTCTGTGATTCTGTAACACAACCCATGGATGAAGGTTCAACCCAACCCATGGAAGAAGGTTCAACACAACCCATGGATGAAGGTTGACTCCAACCCATGGATGAAGGCTCAATGCAACTCAGGGATAAAGGTTAAACCCAACCCATGGATAAGGTGTCTTTGGTGCCGCTGTTTACATCATCAAGGGTGCAGCACCCTTACAAAATGTGGTCACCACCAACCCACGTCCTCCTTACCCTCCACTCACCAACCGAGTGGTCCTTCTGGTATTGCTCAATGCCACCAGAAGAAACGATTGGATGAAGCAGATGGGACTTTTTGGCGTCCAAAGCCAACGAGTCCACTCCTCCCAATGAATTTCTGCATCTTCTATGAAGTATTGGGTTTTCTGTGAGGGGTTTTTGGGTTTGTTTTTGGTAACAGAGGAAGAGCTGTGGACATAGCCCTGTAAGAAGCTACCTGAAAAGCTCCCCTAGCTCTAAAATACTGGACCCATCTCTGATCAGGGCCAAGCCAATCAACACCACTGCCAATTCATGTATTTAAGGGGGGGTGTGGGACACGCTCTTGGTATCTCTTGCACTGGCCCCAATCAGTGTGGCCCCAGGTCGGCCCGACCCAACTTAAGCTCAAGCCCTGCTGCAGCTTCAGCCTGAAAGAGAGAGCTGTGAACTCTCCATGAACCACCAGAAGGGACCTGCAGCGGAGAAAGGAGTGGGGCCTGAGGAGAACAGCTTTAAAATACCCCAAGGTTGGTTGAAGGAAGAAAGGAGAGGGGGAGGAGGACATAGAGCCCAGATTCCCCTTTTGCAACCTGTGTGCCACACTGACCTGCCTACACATGAGCAGTGGCTGCCCTGAAGAAGCCGTGACTCTGGGCAGTGGGTGCTGGAGCAGTTCATATGTGAGGGAACTGTGACCATGGGCAGACACAGACTGGAGCTCTGTGGACTTCAGCAGAAGTGGTTTTTGTGTGTGAGGGAAACTGCAGCTGTGGACAGACCCGTATTGGACTTTTGAGGACTTCTTCTCCTGTGGGAAGCGCACCACGTGGAAGCAGAGGGAGATTGGGAGGAGTCGTCCCCTACCTGGCCCAGAAGAGGAAGGAGCGGCATGGGATGAACAGACTACAGCCCCCATTCCCATTTTCCCTGGGCAAAGGAGGGAGGTGAAGAAAAGCTGTTTGACTTTTAAGATCTGGTTGTATCTCTCATTGATACTCTGATGTTGTTGGTAACCAATTTAAACTGTTTTGTTTTTCTCCCTATGATGAGTCTGTCTTTTGCCCATGAGCGTTTAAGTGGTGAGAAGCGCTTCCAGTCCTTATTTTGTCCAGCCCCCTTTTTGGGGCACCGCGGCTAAACCACGACAACGAGAAAGATGTGAGGACCACCAGGCAGGCGTCTACCCAACGTGGGTCACTAGATCTCTACCCAACGTGGGTCACCGGATCTGTACCCAGCACAGGTCTCCAGATCTCTACCCAACATGCGTCCTCCGATGGGTGATGAAGTTGGAGCAGCGGATAAAGCTCTTCCCGCAGTCGGGACACTCGTAGGGCTTCCCCTCGCGGTGGGTCCTCTGGTGTTTGATCAAGGCCGAGCTGACGGTGAAGCTCCTCCCGCACTCGGGACACTCGTAGGGCTTCTCCCCGGTGTGGATGCGCTGGTGGGTCACCAGGTTGGAGCTGCGGTTGAAGCTCTTCCCGCAGTCGGGGCAGTGGTAGGGTCTCTCTCCCGTGTGGGTCCGTTGATGGCGGATGAGATCCGAGCTGTTCCGAAACCACTTCCCGCACTCAACGCATCTGTAGGGCTTCTCCCCTGTGTGGACGCGCTGGTGGATGATGAGGCTGGAGCTTTGGCTGAAGCTCTTCTCGCACTCCTCGCACTTGTAGGGCCTCTCTCCAGTGTGGATCTTCTGGTGGCGGATGAGGTAGGAGCTGACGCTGAAGCTCTTCCCACACTCAGGGCACTTGTAGGGCCTCTCCCCGGTGTGGGTCCGCTGGTGGGATGTGAGGTTGGAGCTCTGGTTGAAGCCCTTCCCGCACTCCAAGCACTTGTAGGGCTTCTCGCCGGTGTGGAGACGTTGGTGGGTGATGAGGGTGGAGCTGTCGCTGAAGCTCTTCCCGCAATCGGGGCACTTGTAGGGCTTCTCCCCGGTGTGAAGACGCTGGTGGGTGATGAGGTGGGAGCTGCGGCTGAAGCTCTTCCCGCACTCCAAGCACTTGTAGGGCTTCTCGCCCGCGTGCAGCCGCTGGTGGACCGCCAGGTTGGAGCTGCGGCTGAAGCTGCGGCCACATTCCCCGCAGATGGTCGGCCTTTCCTCCTCGAACCTTCGTGGGGGCTGATTGCAGCCTCTCCCCATGGAGCATCTCCTTGGCTTTTTCCCCTCATTGACCTCTTGCTCCATGGAGCATCTTGGCTTTCCCTCCCTATTGACCTCCTCCTCCATGGAGCATCTCCTTGGCTTTTCCTCCCCATTGACCCTTATGAAGCATCTTCTTGGCTTTTCTTCATTGACCTCCTGCCCCATGGAGCAACTTCTTGGCTTTTCCTTGTAGACCTCTTGCTCCATGGAGCATCTTGGCTTTTCTTCATTGACCTCCATGGAGCATCTTCTTGGCTTTTCTTCATTGACCTCCATGGAGCATCTTCTTGACCTTTCCTCCCTGCTGACCTCTTGCTCCATGGAGCACTTCAAAACAGCCTCTTCCACAAGGATCTGCCGGTGGGGTTTCTCCTCCATGATCTCCACCTCCACCTCATCACCTGCCAGAGGAAGGAACGAGGAGAGGAAGGGGATTTAAGGAGATCCTCCCAGATCTGTCTCCAGATCTGGCATCAGCCACGGGGCCATCCTACAGCGATGCTGGAGGATGGAGGAGAAGAGAGGAAGGAGAAGGTCAAGCAAAGCCTTCCGCAGCTGCCTGGGTCTCTCGTAGCATCTCCTCTTCCTCACAGAATCCTCCTTGATCTGGCCAAGGATTGGGACCAGGAAATCCTGTTTTGGGGAGGAAAAGAACCAATTTGTGAGCGCATTCCCTGGGTTGGGTTGTGAGTTGCTCCTGCCCAAGTCCATCCCTAGTGAGAAGTCAACGAGGAGGACTCCACCACCACCTCGGGTCCATAAAATCCTCAAGATATGGCCCATAAAACCTTCCAAAAACCCAAGATCCAGCCCCCAAATCCTCCAAAATCTCAAAATCCAGCCCCAAAATCCTCCAAAAATCCAAGATCCAGCCCAAAAATCCTCCAAAATCCCAAGATACAGCCCAAAATCCCTCCAGAACCCCAAAATTCAGCCCCAAAATCCTCCAAAATCTCAAAATCCAGCCCCAAAAACCCAAGATCCAGCCCCAAAATCCTCCAGAACCCCAAGATCCAGCCCAAGGGGAAACCGAGGCAGACACCTCAAAAAGGGTTCCCATGGGGAAGAAAGAAGTCCCCTTCCTTGTCAACTGGGGGGTGTGGGGCAATGGTCCTGGGGCCCCCTCGCTGTGGGGTGATGCCTGTTCTGGGGTCCTGGGGGTCTCAGGTGTCCCTCTCCCCCTCTGGGCACCCCATTCCCAGGGGTTCTCCAGCTTTGGGCTCCCAACTTCGGGGTTCCACAGGCCCTGGGGGTCTCCTGGCTCTGAACTTGCCCCTCTCAAGGCTTCTGGGGGTCCCCAACTCAGAACTCCCGCTGCTCCAGCCTCTGAGGGTCTCAGGGGTCCCCCTCTCTCTGATCTCCCCCACTTTAGGGGTCCCCATCTTCGGGGGTCCCGGGATTCCCCCCCTCTCATCTTCTCCCTCCCGGGTGTCCTGGTGGGCCAGGGGGTCCCAGGGGTCCCCTCCTCTCCAATCTACCCCATCTTGGGGGTTCCCCAACTCCAAGCTTCCCCCAGCTCCAGGCTTCGAGGGTCCCGAGGGTCCCCTCACTCCAGGCACCCCCCTCCCAGGGCTTCTCCCCACTCTGGTCTCCCCCATTTCGGGGGTCCCCCAACTCCAAGCTCCCCCCAGCTCCAGGCTCCGAGGGGTCCCCCCTCACTGCTCTCCCTCCTCCTGAGGGTCCCCAGCTCTGGTCTCCCCCATCTTGGGGGTCCCAGGGGTCCCTCACCATTCCAGTCTCCCCTCAACCGGGGATCCCAGGGATCCCCCAACTCTGAGTTCCCCCCCTGCTCCAGGCTCCAAGGGGTTTCCCCCCCCTCTGCTCTCCCTGCTTCTGGGAGTTCCCAGCTCCGGTCTCCCCAATCTCGGCGGTCCCAGGGGTCACCCCCCATTCTGGCCTCCCCCCGACCAGGGGTCCCAGGGATCCCCCAACTCCAAGCTCCCCTCAGCTCCGAGTTCCAGGGGTTTCCGCTCTCCGCTCTCCCCACTCCTGGGGGTCCCCAGTTCTGGTCTCCCCCATCTCGGGAGTCCTGGGGATCCCGGAAGTCCCCCCCATTCCGGTCTCCCCTCAACCGGGGATCACAGGGATCACAGGCATCCCGCAACTCCGAGCTCCCCCCAGCTCCAGGCTCTGAGGGGTCCCCCCTCACTGCTCTCCCCCCTTCCGAGGGTCCCCAGCTCCGGTCTCCCCCATCTCGGGAGTCCCGGGGGTCCCAGGGGTCCCCTCCATTCTGGTCTCCCCCCAACCAGGGGGTCCCAGGGATCCCCCAACTCTGAGCTCCCCCCAGCTCCAGGCTCTGAGGGGTCCCCCACTCTCCGCTCTCCCCGCTCCTGGGGGTCCCCAGTTCCAGTCTCCCAAATCTCGGCGGTCCCAAGGGTCGCCCCCCATTCTGGTCTCCCCCCGACCAGGGGGTCCCAGAGATCCCCTAACTCCGAGCTCCCCCCAGCTCCAGGCTCTGAGGGGTCCCCCACTCTCTGCTCTCCCCGCTCCTGGGGGTCCCCAGCTCTGGTCTCCCCCATCTTGGGGGTCCCAGGGGTCCCTTCCCATTCCAGTCTCCCCTCAACCGGTGATCCCAGGGATCCCCCAACTCTGAGTTTCCTTCCCCCCCCCTCTGCTCTCCCTGCTTCTGGGGGTCCCCAGCTCCGGTCTCCCCAGTCTCAGCGGTCCCAGGGGTCACCCACCATTCTGGTGTGCCCCCGACCAGGGGGTCCCAGGGATCCCCCAACTCCGAGCTCCCGCCTGCTCTGACCTCCAGGGGTCCCCCCTCTCTGCTCTCCCCACTCCTGGGGGTCCTCAGCTCTGGTCTCCCCCATCTCGGGGGTCCCGGGGGTCGCCCCTGGGGTCGCCCCCCATTTCGGTCTCCCCTCAACCGGGGATCCCCGGGATCACAGAGATTCCGCAACTCCGAGCTCCCCCCAGCTCCAGGCTCAGAGGAGTCCCCTCCCGGCTCTCCCCGCTCCTAGGGGTCCTCAGCTCCGATCCCCCCCATCTCGGGGGTCCCTTCCCCTCTCTGGTCTCCCCACTCCCGGTGATC
>NW_010202859.1:5207-5427 GCF_000695765.1 Mesitornis unicolor | reverse complement strand
CCTCCTGTGGACCCCCCCCCAAAATATAATTTGGGCTGATTTGGGGTTTGCAAGCTCCAAATACCGCCCTCCCCCAAAACCCACCTCCTGGGGACCTCCCAAAATAAGTTTGGGGCTCAGATTTGGGGTTTGCAAGCCCCACTCCCCAAAAATAATACCCAAAACCCAGCCCTCCCAGGGATATTTGGGGCTCAGATTTGGGGTTTGCAAGCTCCAAATA
>NW_010202859.1:530-5133 GCF_000695765.1 Mesitornis unicolor | reverse complement strand
ATACTGTGTCCCCTCCCCAAATTTCCCCCGTCATCCTCAAATTTCCCCCCTCTCATCTCTGCACCCCCAAAAATTCCTCATTAAGGCCCCACAGCAATCAAAAATTTCCAGTTTTAGGATAAACCCCCCCCATTTATTTCAGCGTATTTATGCAAATACTACAATTTTCTCAATGGAAACAACAGGAAACCAAAGAATTCCCTAAAATTGGGCCAAAAAAATCAATGATTGGGTTAAAATTAATTATAATACATACATTTTAAAATATATATTATAATAATTAAGGGTGTTTGGAACATTTTAATTTCCTCGATTTGATGAGTGTTGAGCAGCGCAAGCATCACCCGGACCAAAAAACACCTAAAACCTGTGTCAAAATGGATTCCCACCCCCAAAATTTGACCATATTTTTGGAAATATTCCACAATTTGACCAATTTTTCCAAAATTGGAGTAGCCACTATTAAAGTTTGAGTGGTATTAAGGTTTAAATTGTCGAAAAGTGATTAATTAGGTGTTAATTTGTAGCGGGAAGGGGAGGGTGGTAGAAGGTGGAGGTGGTTGATGGGACTTAATAAGACACAAATTGGGGCGATTCGGTTCAAAACGGAGCCAGATTGGGTCAGAAGAACACAAATTTTTGTCAGGTGGTCAAAAAATGGGTCAAAATATAGAAAATAACCCAGAATTGTGACTGGAAACAGCGGTTCCTGGTGTAGGTGACCCAGAATTGTGACTGGAAACAGTGGTTCCTGGTGTAGGTGACCATCGTGGTGGTGGGTTCATGGGGGTGGGATGGGCGATGACCACCCCCTAGGGGAATCAAGGCACAAATTTGGGGTTCGGGAGGGATTTCAACTGGGAGAGATGGTGACTCAACTGGGAGAGGTGGTCACTGAACTGGGAGAGGTGGTCACTCAACTGGGAGAGGTGGCGAGTCAACTGGGAGAGATGGTCACTTAACTGGGAGAGGAGGTCATTGAACTGGGAGAGATGGTCACTCAATGGGGTGAGATGGTCACTCAACTGGGAGAGGTGGTCGCTCAACTGGGAGAGGTGGTCACTCAATGGGGAGAGATGGTCACTCAACTGGGAGAGGTGGTCATTGAACTGGGAGAGGTGGTCATTGAACTGGGAGAGGTGGTCACTCAACTGGGCGTGATGGTCACATAACTGGGAGAGATGGTCATTGAACTGGGAGAGATGGTCACCCAACTGGGAGAGATGGTCACTCAATGGGGTGAGATGGTCACTCAACTGGGAGAGATGGTCATTGAACTGGGAGAGGTGGTCATTGAACTGGGAGAGGTGGTCACTCAACTGGGCGTGATGGTCACTTAACTGGGAGAGATGGTCATTGAACTGGGAGAGATGGTCACCCAACTGGGAGAGATGGTCACTCAATGGGGTGAGATGGTCCCTCAACTGGAAGAGATGTGAGTCAACTGGGAGAGATGGTCGCTCAACTGGGAGAGATGGTCGCTCAACGTCAACGGGGTGAGCAGCACAACGGCCACCCAACACAACGAGTGGCGTAGGAACCCCATGTCACCAGGAAGTCCCCAATTCTGGTTGACATCCAGGTGTGCCAAGACCTCCACAACCAGCAGGACATGGAGGACATTTTTGGGTGATGAATTTGGACTCGGAGCACCTCCGTTCTCCTACGGTTGAGCTGTGGAGGCACCACCTGAACTCATCGATTGCTCCTCACTTCCCACCTCCGCTCCCGCTCCACTTCGGGTCCTCCTGCCCATGGAAACGCCACATGAAGTAGCTCCAGACCTGGTCCTGGCGTGGATCTCCTGGTGCTGGGCCCGGTGCGAGGCCTGGCGGAAGGATTTTTGGCAAATGGGGCACGCGTAGGGTTTCTCCCCGGTGTGGATCCGCCGGTGGGTGAGGAGGAGGAAATTGGAGTGGAAACTCTTCCCGCAGTCGGAGCATTGGTGAGGCCTCCCCTCGGCGTGGAACCGCTGGTGCTTCAGGAGGGCCGCGATGGCCCCGAAACACTCCCCGCAGGCGGGACACGTGTAGGGTTTCTCCTCGGGGTGGCTCCGGCGGTGCTTCCGCAGGGTGGAGCTGTCGTTGAAGCGCTTGTGGCAGTGGGGACACCCGAAGGGCCTCTCCCCGGTGTGAACGCGTTGGTGTTTCCATAGGGTGCCGCTGTTGGCGAAGGTCTTCCCGCACTTGGAGCACCCGTAGGGCCGCTCCCCGCCGTGGGTCGTGCGGTGAAGGACCAGGGTTGCCTTGGTGTGGAAGCTCTTGCTGCAGTAGGGACATTGATAGCGGCCTTCTCCTTGGCGGCCACCTTGGGACGCCCTCTGCTCCTTCTCCACGTGCATCTTCTTGTGTTTGATGAGCCCCGAGCTGTCGGTGTAGCTCTGCCCGCAATCCGCGCACACGTAGGGCCTCTCCCCGCTGTGGATCCGCTGGTGCCTCCTCAGGTGCAATTTCAAGCGGAAGCTTTTCTCACATTCTGAGCACTTGTAAGGCTTCTCCCCGCTGTGGATCCTGCGGTGGGCGAGGAGATCCGAGCTCATCATGAAGCCCTTCCCGCATTCGGGACATTTGTAGGGCTTCTCCCCGCTGTGGACGCGTTGGTGGACGACGAGGATGGACCTGCGGCTGAAGAGCTTCCCGCACGCCCCGCACTTGAAGGGCTTCTCCCCGGTGTGGGTCCGTTGGTGGATGGCCAAGTAACGTCTCAAACTGAAGCTCTTCCCGCACGCCAGGCACCGGAAAGGGTTGTCCGTGCTATGGGTGGCTTGGTGGGTCAGGAGGTAGGCGCTCAGCCTGAAGGACTTCCCGCAGATCAAGCAGACGTGGGCTTTGCCCCTGGCGTGGGTCTTGCGGTGGGTGCTGAGGGTGGAGGTGAGGCGGAAGCGCTTCCCGCACTCCCCGCACTCGTAGGGTTTCTCCCCTGTGTGGACGCGCTGGTGCTTGTTGAGGGCCGAGCCCACGCGGAAACCCTTCCCGCACTCGTGGCAGGTGAAGGGCTTCTCCCCGCTGTGGATGCGCTGGTGGGGGACCAGGAAGGACTTGCGGCTGAAGACCTTCCCGCACTCGGGGCAGCTGTAGAAGCCCTTGTGCATGGCGGCTCCTCCCTTCCCAGCCAGGTTCTCCCTCCTCTTGCTGCCGCCGTCAGTCCCCTTTGCCGCGTGGCCTTGCAGCCGCCCGCTCCTCCTCGGTGACAGGCGGCCCCGGGGGGCGTCGCTTGGTTCTTCTCCCGGTTGGGTCTCGTCCTGTGCCGTTGGGTTTGGCTCTTGGGAGATGACCACCTCGGAGAGGTCCCAACTCAGCTCTGCAGCCTCCAGAGGAGTCTCCATCCTCTCGGCTGTAGGAACAAAGACCACAAAGCCACGGTGAGGTCAACACGTTCACCAAAAAGTGAAGGCTTTGATGCCCACATCTCACCTGCTCGGCAGCTCTGGTGGTACCACAGCCTGGTGGTGGTGACCCCAGGCTACAACCCCACACCAACGCAACTCACAGGGCATGAAGACACAGGAGAAGGCCATGAGGAGAGATCTATGGGGGGTCACCAGCCTGAGAAGGTCCACGTGGACTTCAGGGTTGAGGCAGGATGATGGCGGCCTTCTCCTGCCCATGGGGCTTCTCCTTCATGCCCCCCTTTCCCATCCATTGCTCCACCAGGAAGACCTGGAGAAGGACAAGCATGTGGTGGTGGGGTCCCATGGTCCTGTGATAGGGTCCCATAATGGGGTCCCATGGTCCTGTGGTGGGGACCCATAATGGGGTCCTATGCCCCATGGCGGGGTCCCATGGTCCAGTGATGGGGTCCCACAGTCCCATGGTGGGGTCCTATGGTGGGGTCCTATGGTCCTGTGGTGAGGTCCCATGGTCCCGTGATGGGGACCCGCAATGGGGTCCTATGTCCCATGGTGGGGTCCCATGGTCCCGTGATGGGGTCCCACGGTCCCATAGTGGGGTCCTATGGTGGGATCCTATGGTCCTGTGGTGGGGTCCCATGATGGGGTCCCATGGTCTGGTGATAGGGTCCCATGGTCCCATAGTGGGGTTCCATGGTCCCCTGATGGGGGTCCCATGATGGGGTCCCATGGTCTGATGATAGGGTCCCATAATGGGGTCCCATGGTTCCATGGTGGGGTCTCATGTCCCATAATGGAGTCCCATGTCCCATGATGGGGCCCCATGGTCTGGTGATAGGGTCCCATGGTCCTGTGATGGGGACCCATAATGGGGTGCCATGTCCCATGGTGGAGTGTCATGGTCCAGTGATGGGGTCCCACAGTCCCGTGGTGGGGTCCTATGGTGGGGTCCCATGGTCCTGTGGTGGGGTCTCATGGTCCTGGGGTGGGGTCCCATGGTCTCGTGATGGGGTCCCATAATGGGGTCCCATGGTGGGGTCTCACGTCCCATAGTGGAGTCCCATGTCCCATAATGAGGTCCCATGGTCTGGTGATACGATCTCATGGTCCCAGGATGGGGTCTCATGTCCCGTGATGGGGTCTCACGGTCACTCGCA
This sequence comes from Mesitornis unicolor, assembly GCF_000695765.1. NCBI lineage: Eukaryota > Metazoa > Chordata > Aves > Mesitornithiformes > Mesitornithidae > Mesitornis > Mesitornis unicolor. The sequence continues at coordinate 627 of NW_010202859.1, read as the reverse complement.
CCCCACGGGTGGGACGGGACCCACCTCCACCCCACCACGTGTCCCAAAGCACCACCGACCCCCAGCACCGCCCGCACCACACGGGTGGGACCCACGG
>NW_010202859.1:0-288 GCF_000695765.1 Mesitornis unicolor | reverse complement strand
CCTCCGCCTCCATCCCTCCTTCGTCTCCATCCCTCTGCCTCCTCCATCCCTCCTCCTCCTTCTCCTTATGCTTGTCTCTCCTCTTCTCTTCCTCCATCCTCACTTCTCCTCCTCCTCCTTCTCCTTCATCCTTACTCCTTCTCCATCCCTTCTCCATCCATCCCTCTGCCTCCTCCATCCCTCCTCCTCCTTCTCCTTATGCTTGTCTCTCCTCTTCTCTTCCTCCATCCTCACTTCTCCTCCTCCTCCTTCTCCTTCATCCTTACTCCTTCTCCATCCCTTCTCCAT
>NW_010202858.1:0-52851 GCF_000695765.1 Mesitornis unicolor | reverse complement strand
TCCCAAGTGCAGGACTCGGCATTTGGCCATAGTTGGCCAAATAGAATAGTTGGCATTGGACTGAAGCAGTAGAAAACTCAAGCTGATGTGGCTGCTGATGGCACACAGATTTGTGTCAAAGGGGTCAGACACCTTAACACATAGTTTTGAGCAAATTAAGTCCTCCATTTATTCAATAGGTGAATATAATAATATCTCAGTTAAGTGTAATATTATCCTCTTAATAATAAAGCTCAGGGAATTCAGACACAACAACCGATAGTAACTGTAGCTAGCATCTGTAGAAATGACTTTTAATTCATTAGAAGAATTTTTTTACTAGAGTAGTATAAAGGCATATGTGTGGCAGTATCATGGATCCAGTAGCTTTCATTCTTCGCTGCTTTAAAGTAAACTTTACATTTTGAATGTATTACAAGTAGTTCACATACCTCATAGGTAACGCCACTGTCTGTGCCGGCATCCCAGGGTATTAAATCCTGAACAACTTTCTGAACCCAGCCGCAGTCCTTGGTGCAGAGGTCTTCGGCAGACAGACCCACGTTCCAGTCGGGGCTGGGGCCGAGCATGGTGAGGAAGGACATCAAGTGCCGGTGACGATCGACAGAAAACTCAGCAGAGGGAGCAGCTCTCCTGCAAATCGACCATAGGAAGCCTATTAGCAATAGGATTCAAGTTTGCTGTTAGAGCGAAGTGAAACTGGTGCTTCAAGCTGGGAAATACTGAACACTGGCATGACACTGTCTGGCAGGTAGAGGTGGAGAAGCAGGACAGAAAGAGGACTCCTGCTCAGCACTTTGTGTAGCCTCCATGTATCACCTGAGAAACAGCTTTGACGTCATTCAAGAACATTTATAATTTAATGGGTGAGAGAGATGCAGCAATAAAGAGCTGCAGCAGCATGCTTATGTCTTAGTCATATAATAGTAACAAAAAAATCTGTCACGACACAAAAATTTGAAGTAAAATAGCAGAGAAATACCCTGAGGTTTGATTGCTGGGATATGCTTTTACCCACAAAAGATAATTCAAATTCCAATGCTAAAAGTGCTTGGAAGTGCTACTGTGTGTAAGTGTGTGAAAAAGCACCCATTAATAGAGTTTTAGTGCTCATGTAAGTGAGAGATTAACGGCCCTTGCCAGCCCTGGAGAGTTCAGCCAAGACTTTTGCAGGTTTCTGCCAGTGTATGTGAAACCACTTCTATTCATCCAGCCTTTGTCAGCCGCTCCCTTAGGAAGAATTTGTGCTGAATCATGCAGTGCTCTGTGATGCTGATGAGCAACTACCACATTCCTCTGCAAAAGGAGAATGAAATCAGGTCTGAACTGGAGGTTTCTGTTCACTGATGAAAACCTGAACCCCTTTGGGGCATCTTTCACAGAACCAACCTACAACAAATGCAGAGTTATTTAAAATACAATTTTGGCAATTCTGCTGTACCAAATACTGGTCTGATGCCAACCCAAGTTTTCTTCAGTTAAAGCACTTGGATCAATACAAAGTCAAGTTGGTTTTTCTGTTGGCTTTTTTTTAAAAAAAAACTTTTATGCTAAAACACACTGTTTTATGAATCTCTAAAAACCATGTTTATTTTTAATGTACTTTTTTTTTTTAAACAATCTTACTCAGCTGCCCTTTTTAGGTTAGGTAACTGTAGATATATAATGCACATACACTGTTCTTCTCTAGTCATAAGGAGTTTGTTCTTCCTACAAATGCTTGCCTTACTGTAAGGATGTGGCTTTTTGTTTGTATCTTTTTTTCTGACTCAAAGCACTCTCAGCACATTAGAAAAACAGAACAGCCCAAAGACAATGTTTTTGATTAGTTACATCTTCAAACATAAGATGTCTAAGTTACAGTATCTAGTTCCCCTTCAAGAGGCAAATTGCAGAAGTAGGCATTTGCTAATGGGCAAAATGTTGCAGTCACTTCTGTTCCAGAGTCTTTAGAAGTTGTTTCTTACTGTATATATTATCTTACATTGAATTAAAAACATAGAAAAAGTGGAAGAGTTTCGAAGTGTTTCATGACATTAATCCTGCCTTTCCCATAGAGAGATGCAAATTACTTTTTTTTGGTGTGTGTGACAGATAAAACTCTGATTTCAGTGGAATAATTTCTGTAATGTAACGAAATAATGAATGATGGTATCAGCTTCGCTCTGTGAATACAATACCCTGATATATTTGTCAAGTACATAGCAGTGATTGTTTTTAAAAAGCCTGCTAACTGATGTCAATTAGCTACAGGATTTACTGCATTATAAGGGTTTCTAAGGGTTCCCTATAGGAGCTTTATATTTAAACCTCTACACAGCAGAAGTCAAAAGAGTATACAGCAAAACTAGCAAAAAGGTATCTGTTTGTATACCTGATTGTCCTAGTTTTGGTGGGATCAGGTAATTTTCCTTACAGTAGCTGGTTTTTGTTTGTTTGTTTGTTTTCATTCTCACCAGCAGATGTTTACATTTTTTTAGGGTTTGTTTTTTCAGTCTCAACCTAAACATGTGTTCATAGGGGTTGTTTGTTTGTTTGTGTGTTTTCCCCTTCTCTCTGCACGAGAGGATATGGAGGAAATGAAAGGCTGGGATTCTCTGGGACAGGTGACCTGGGACAGATGATCTGGGTCTGATCCAGGCTGACCAGAAAAGATTTATTCCATCCCATAAGCTGGGGAGTTTGCAGGGGATGATTCCTTCCTTTATTGGATCCCTTCACTTCCCTTCTACTTCGTGATGGTGGCCCATCTTGGTTCCAGAGGCTTAGTCCTCCCTTGTCACGTTTTCACTGGTGCACAGCCAGTGGCTGCTGTTTGTGAGCTGAGTATAATTTTGACTGCTTTATTATTGTTGTTCCTGTTATTGCAATTCATTGGTATTAATATTATTTAAGTTTGTTTTATTTTAATTATTAAATAGTCTTTATCACAGTGGATGAGTTCTCTTAGCCTCCCGATGCCCTTCCCCATCCCACCTGGGAGAGGAAAGCGAGTGAGCTGCATGGTGTTTAGCTGCTTGCTGAGTTAAACCATGACACTGATCTTTAGATTAAGAATACGTCTAATATGGACATAGCAGAAGAGAGATGCAGGTCAACTCTTTCAGGGGAAATGCAAGGGCAGTGTGGGAGCCGCTCAGTACTGTGTCTGGCATCTGAACTGATCCTACATTAGTTGGTATATATTGCGTCATGTTACATTTCAATGCTCTGTGCACACGTGTTCTCAGAGAAGACAAGAGAGGCAGACACGATGATACCATTTAAAGACAGAAGGTAGACACATTGTAATGCAATCTTTCATCACCTGTTACTCTTGTGATAGGCATGTACAATTAAGGTTTTAAATGCTTTTTTTAGGAAAGTAAACATTAATAATGTTATTAATAAAAATAAAAATTGTGTATTTAAATTATATCAATATTGACACTGTGTAAAGGAACACTTCAGTAGGAGGTACTCATTGCCTACAAGCCTTTGCATTTGTTAAATTGTATCAGTAAAAAAATGACAAATTTCAAATGTTTCCAGTATTCACATTAATGACTAATTTGTTAAGTTGGCAGAAACCTAAATCCTTCCATGCATACCTCAACAACACATCTGGCTCACGTCTCCTAAGACTGGCCTATGGATCTCCTCGAAGGAAACTGGTGTAAAAATGTACTCAAGTGTACCCTAAAACTGGCCTTTTTCATTTCTATGTTGTCAACACACCTGATAAAATAGGAATGTAGATCATCATCTTTCTCTCTCTGCTTTCAATACAAGTATATATTGCTGTTTTAAGACTTTTAAATTTTAAGGGCATGTTCTTCTGCAACAGGTTGAGCATGTTTGGTAATGCTCACAGGAAAGGCCTAAAGTTTGTAACTGATGTGAATTTGTTGTAAGAGACAAATATGTCCCTTTTCCTTTTCCTACACATGTACATGCATATAACAAGTGGTGAATACAAGTTGCAAAGGATCAGGTAAGTTCTAGGTGACAACCCTGAGAGCCCCACAGGGCTGGGGAATCCTGCTTTTGTTGGCTGAAGCTGACAGTACTTTTCCACTGTGAGCCTGATCAGCGTGCTGACTATTCCTGTCACATAATACAGAGTGAAGAAGCAAAGTACTAGATGGTGTCCTGCATCCTAATGTTTTCCATTTTCCTTTCTGTTTTCTTTTTGTTAGCATGATTTAGATCTCCAGCTATAGGGTTGCTATGTACTGAGCAGTATAAGAAAATACTCTTTTTTCCCCATTTTCTTTTTTAAAGGTTAAAGGAGCACTAACATAATTTTGCTTTAAAAGTTTTTTTTTCTAAGTGACAATCTGGTTGCTATCACTACTGAGGGTGGGGAGTTGAGAAAGTCTTTGACAAACCAACAGAAAACTCAACTTGCTGCAAGATATATTTTTGAGCGCTGAATCAATACTGTTGTGTTTTGCTGATACCCTCATAAAGGCAAGAGAGCACACATAAGGAAGCAGGCTGTGGAGAGTTACTGGATAGAAATAGTAAAAATAATATTTTGCAGAATGAAACATTGAGGTTACTTTTGGTTTAATATTGATTAGTATACAAGTAAAAGAAGTAGGAAAAGGCAGCCTGAGCAAGTACTTGTTGCCTCTAAGATACTAACTAGCTCAACAAAGAAGACCATTTATAGGGCTGAGCTTGTATCAATGAAATCAATGTGAATTCTACTACTAGATGCTATGTATACTATATTCATATAAGGAAGCCAATTGTGTCACCCATGCATAAAGAATTTTCCCACAACACACAAGCCTATTATATAAGGACAGATTTGAACATAAGAGCATCTGTATTTCCACTGCAAAGTGCAGTGTAGAGCAGAGAATCTCTTGCTAGTTGTTAAACTCACCAGGCTGGCTTCTAGGAGTGATTCTAGCTGTGGTAGCACAAATGCAAATAATTTTTTCAAATAAATTAAAACTATGTATTAGATGGTTGTTATACAACAGTGGAGGAAAAGCCAACTGTTATCCAAGTTCTGACTTTGATTGAGGATAAAAAATAATGTTGTGATTAAGTGGGCATATTAAAGAGTACAGTAGAGTGTAAGATACTAATTGTTATTATAGCTGTTTGAAATAAAATTCTTTTTCAGGTAGTCCTGAAAAAAAAGATCTGACTGATTCCATGGATTTAATAACTACATGGAGCGTATAGCTTAAACATCTCCAGGTTTCTTCACACAGCTGCATTAAAGTATAATTGTCCTAAGCCTATTTCTGGAGTCTGGACACTAGATTCCTTTGAGTATACCAGGATCTGATCTCGATTCTGCTAAGGATAACGTGGCAGCCGTTTCAGGAAGAAAAAAGGTAAAGCCAGCTCAAGTCTGATGACTGTCAGAGGTGCCTGGTAGTTGAGAGCGCTGTGAGCCATGTTGCCACTGGTTCAGTGTCAGCTCTAAGTGGTGCTGATGATGTGAAAACACTATGTTTTTAAACTGAGAATTTAGCTGACTACACAGATTATATAAACTGCGTATTTTAGGGAAATACTAAACGATTTGCCTGTTATACCTCTAGTCAGCAAAAGTGACATCCTTCTTTTTATAGAGGCTTACACTATGTCAGATATTCACTTTCCAGGATGAACAATCTGTTTATTCATCTTTAGAACTTTTTGCTATTGATACAAATAACATTATGAGCATGGAAACACATTTCACACCTTTGAACTTCCAACTCTGCACCTCCAACCTACCAGCAGCACCTACACAACATCTGTTTTGTTGAATAAACTTTAAAATTATAACATCCTGAAAAGGGCACTAACTTCAAAGAAAAGAAATTAAGAAAATGAAGATCTAAAATTGAATGGAAAATACTACTCTTCTAGAAGTCTGCAACTAACAGAACAAATTAGAGGGCATATTTAGATGATGTATTATTAAGAAAACAACTTTTGAAGTGATGCAAAAGATTTAGGACCATTAAGGGACAACAAAGTTTTATGCGAAGATATCAACACTTGAACATAAAAATGGAATTTCAGAGTTGCACAGAAGGAGGGCGAAAATCCTTCTTAACTTCTGCTTAAATGAAGGGTAGGAAGGCATTTAGTAAATAATTTAAACATATGCATGTCTCAGAAGAGCCAGGAAAAAGAAAACTATAAAATGAATACCGAGTCAATAAAATTTGACTGACATCCATATAAAAAGGTTGAAAAGCACCTTAATGTCAAGCTGTTATTGTCTCTAAGCACCAAATCAGAGGAAGTGACAATAAGAGTCTGGCTATTTTATTTCATAAAGAAAGAATAAAGAAAGTTGCAGCAAATTCTTATACATTTACCTTTTGTACTACAAAAATGCCTGTGTAACACCGTCTTACTTTTCTGTATGTAAACTCTTAAAATAAAAATATTGCCTGTAACCAACTAAAAGAGATGGATATTTGATTGCATACACAACTAAGGGATTATGTCATTACCACTGACATTAAAACCACTAATCAGAACAAATACTGTTCTAAAACATGATTTTTCCGAGTATTTTTTTTTAAAGCATTACAGAAGTAAGAGACTTTGTGCAGCACATCTTTCAAGCATTTTCATATTGTCAACAAAACGTACCGGGAGTGCTACTTTAGTTAATAATCATATATTATGCATTAATATAACAACTATTTGATTTAATACCTTCAGAATGGGTATGCCTTAGTGCTATGATTGACAAATGTGAGCAAGCTTTCCTCACTGAAAGATGTTCTCAGCTATCTCAAGTTAGGATTGCAATTTCTGAAAACTCTGTGTGTGTGTGTGTGTGTGTTTGTATTCTTTGCAGGTTGCCACAAACCAGATAGGTGTGGTTATCCCACATGATGCTGTCAATATTTGCTCCTGTTTAGAATAGATTCATGTCACTTTTTAGATCACTTACTGTGCATTTACAATCAAACCATGTTCTAGAAATCCTGTTGCAATATATGGCATTACTGTGTTTTTATCCAGGTTTGGCTGACTACAAAGCTAAAGGACTCTACCTGTATGAATTCAGGAAACTTCTTCACTTCCTAGGAGCTTTGGAGCTACAAATTTTCTGCCCAGAATAATTACAGCTATATTTACAAATTGAATCCTATGGGATGTTGTAAGAGCACTTTGTACCTTCTTTTCACCTGGCTAATCTACGAAGCCCTCATCATGCCCTGTTTGTCCTGAGAAACAGTGATGAGAGATCAGTTCTTCAACCCACCATAAGAGCCATCACCGCCAGATTTCTGATTCTTTTCTCTCCCATTAACGGCATAAATTAAACGGCATAGATTTATTTATGAGACTGTTTTAGCAATGAACTCTGGTTTTCTATCAATGTAATTTATTCTGAATATTACATTAGGAGCAAATATCTCCTTTTAAGAAAAATTACTGTGAGGCTATTTATTGGAATATCTAGAAAATTTTAAAATAGTATTGTCATGCATTTTAAAAGCATTTATTTTGCAAGTGTCAAAAGCTTGGAATTGTATTTTACATTTCCCTGATCCCTGTGTAATCTCTGAAGATGTTCAACATCTCACCACCTGTATTAATATGATACACATTCCATTCCTTCAGCATCTATAGCTATCTAACCTACATATGCCTTTTGGTGTCTGGAGGTGTGAATTAGAGTAAATGTTTAATTATTAGTACATTCATAACAACGCAAAGAGATAACAATTGGAGGTTTGAAATTTTGCATACAGAATTCTGTTCATTAGGAATTTAAATGGCAAATCGTTCAAGTAACTCGGTGAGTATTTACACAAGAATGAGGAGATAGGATTAGTAAGTAGACATGTAATTGAGTGAAAATAATGCATACACGATTACTCACGAAATTATAAAGGGAAATTATTTTGGCTCAAGGAGAGACAACAGATGGTTGGGAAATAATCATAAAACACTAACTACCAATGGGAGGAACATGTAAAGAAAATAAAAGCAAGGATAGAATGGGATGAGCAAGTCTGATTTAACTGGATGGCCATTAATTTTCATGAACAATTAGTGTAAAGTTCTTGCAGTGATTGTTCTTAGTTAAATTTTTTCCATGTTTTAATACCCAACTTTTTTCTTGCCCAGCGACATTTGAATTTTATATAGAAAGTAAATGGTAAGTGGTAGAAAATGGAACTACCATATGTGCTTGCTCTGACAAAAAAATGATCGATACGAATTTTTTTTCTTTTCCAACAAACACATATGTTCTTCCTTACTTTTTTGAGATAGAATTATGACTTTCTTAATGTGGGTGTCAGACCATCTGTCAAACAATGAAGTTTCCCTAAGTCTCAATAATACACAGAACACTTCAGACATTAATTCTTTTTATAAGCATGATGTAGTTTTGTCATTAGTTTTTTTTAGTTAATGCTTAACAAATGTATATAACTATAAATGCAAAGACTCAGGTAAAACACAGTATTGTACAATAGCATGTGACTTCGTGCTAGGAGAGGTAGAAATTTGCAGCCTTGTGCTGCTAGTATACAACCCAGAATTATTTAGTCCTGATTTCTGTGAAAAATAAGAGAATACATTCTTTTTTAATTTAAATGGAGCTCTGTAGAGCCATGAAAATAGAGTAACCGATTTGTGAGGTCAGCATATTGTGTTGGGTTTACTCGTTCTTGTTAAGTTACAAAAAATATTAATAAAATGGACATTCACAGGATTAAAGCATATCGTCTTATATTAATTATCCAAATATATACATGCATTTTAAGCTCAGTCACAAATTTAGATGAATTTTCAAAACTAGTAAAATGCCAGTTATCTTCTTTGGTTTTATTTGTTTTATCTGAGATTTACTTCAAGTTCTTCTGATTTCCGTGAAGCAAATATTTCAGATAAAATTTAGCATTTATATTGAAAAATATTCTAAAAACACTAGGAAGACTTTCCATTTTCAGCGTGAAACCATAAATTTGCCATTTAGTTTCTTTTGTGAAAGCTTTCATTTCAAAGCCAAAGCCTTTTAACAAAAGTGTTTTGATTAGCTCTGCTGATGCATAAACTGCTCATTCAACATAAATTACTCCTGCATACAGCTGCCAGGAGTTTACTGACACTTGTAGGAAACCTCCCAAGTACTTCAAGCCATACAAGCGGGGATCACCTCGTGGTTTAGGGAAAATGCTGCTCCTTAAGACAGCACGTCAACAGTGTGAAAGACTGATATACTGCAGGAAGGAAGATATACCACAGGAAGTTTTCTGACCTAAAATATAGGCGTTTAGCCTTTAGCCAAATGCAAAGCTGGAGCACTCAGAATTGTTTCACAGCTCCAGAGAGATTTTTGTATTTGTCTTCATGTTATCAGAACTCACAACGACTGACTTTTTCTCTATATATTTTTTGTATATCAGATTGTTTATGTATTACTGTTTCTGATTAGACCAGGGGTTAGAATTCTTCTATTTGGACAATATTCAACTTCTCTGGGCTAATCTCAGCTATCTATAAAATCATAAGGGGAGAAAATAGCTGAGCTAGATGCACCATTGTGTTGCCATAGAAACAAGAAATTCTGTCTGGTCTTCTAATTCCTCTCATTTTGTACACAAAGTCCTCAAACTTTGAAAATGTTTCCTAGTACCATACTGTCATTTCATGGAAGGAAACTTCATCACATCTGGAGTGACAGATATTGGCTTTTACCCCATTTTTAGGATAGACAGCACAATGTGACAGTGGGAGATAACAAGAGAGAAAAAGATTTGTGGGGGAAAAAATCTCCAGAGATTTACAGAAATAAAAAGTAATGACACACATGTTGTAGTGGCAGTATTGAAATAAAATGTTACCATGCAAGAATAAAAAGATATACTATATAGAACACTGTATTTAAGGGTTTGGGGAAGCAACAGAAGTCTTTGAAGGCTATCATCATATTCTGTTTGTGGGATGCATGTCATCAAACTACTTAAGTTAATAAGACTTATAACTGGAAGGCTATAAGAGTACATCCTCACTAGTAGAAGATTACACTTAGAAAGCACAGAGCATAGAACATGGTATTTTCTTTTTTTATGGCTGTACCTCTTTGCAGTAGTAGATACCACAGAACGCCTAGAGAGTTCTGCAAGAAATTATTGTTATTACTCAGCTTATGACTGACTAGGTGTTTTAAAAGTCTAAATCCAGAAACATTAATTATTAAAATTATACTCCTGTTCCCTCGTGAGCAGTTGACCATGAAGGCTTAGTTTTTTTAAAGACAAAGCGTTTTTATCATCACTGCATAACAAATACTCCATGAGAAAGTATTTTTTTCCTTATAGGACTATGACACAAGATGTCATCCAAAAAATTGAGCACATAAGTCAGAATAAGATATTTATTTTAACTGACATGCGTGCATTTCTTCTACAGATAATGTATTTTTCCTCTGAGAACTGGCTTCTTTTTGCCTTTGTTCTATTTCCGTGAAAGCTTTTAGTTTAAAGAAGTTAGTTTCTAAGAAAATAGGTTGGAATTTGACCGTTTTTTAGTTTTAGGGCTTCAAGATTATTTTTTTTTTCTTGTAATTAATGTAAGGAAAATATTGTTTATTGTGTAATCTCTAAAGAATAAGTGTTTCACATTTAAATCTCTCAATGTGTTATATCAACTCAGGTCCCGATTACTTCTTCCAAGAGTAATACTCTTGGCCATGACATAGTGTGCAAATGCCAATTCATATGTGCTGCTTTCCTCCACTTCTTCCTGCAGTTTCACCAGAATATCTCACTTTTAATGATTACAAATTGTTTTGCATTCCAAAAGGCTTCAATCCAAAAGTGTTTGCCCCATCAGGCTGAGCTCTGCATTCTGATTTTGTTCTCAGTGCATTTCACTGGCTTCCACTACGGCTTTCGCAAAATTTTGTTCATCTGTTTGTGCTTTCCATGGCATCTCAAATAATGTCAGTTTCTGAAGAAATAATGAGCTACCAGATGTTAACAATTGATCATAGGAATACTGACATCTCTGTACATTCATTAAGCTTGGTCAGATGTGCATGAAGTTTTCAACTCATTATCAAGTCATTTTTCCAAAAGATGGCAATACAAGACCTTTGTAGCTAAGCAGCTATTACAACATTCTAAATATAAGTAAAACATTGTATTTTCCTCTAAGTTGGCATGAAAATTTCAGTTTGAATACTTATCATGCAGTGAAATTAATCCAATTGAAAACAAGGTATTGTAAACAGTATCCTGCAAGGTGAACTATAATTGATATATAATGTTTCCCACATTTTGCACTTGTCAAAAAAAGGAATCCATTGGTTGAATTCACTCAGACAAGAGAAGGCTTGAGTATGCTGTTTATCTTTGTTCAGGCAAAGCCTGAAGTCATTTTCTGCTCCTCTGTGCCAGCAATGAATTGCAACGTAACGTGTGTAATGACATTGCGCAGCAACCCATACGAGCACAGAGGGACAAGTACATATGGGTGTTGTGACTGAGATCAGAGGGGCACTTCCAAGGTGAGCTTCCCATTGTGTTTTGGTTCACATTCCAGTGCGATCTCGGCGTGCAGACCTCATTTCTTTCTGTTCAGTCCAGCCTGGAGCTTCTGCCCTGCACTCCTGTTGCCAGCAGGCAGCCACGCCACAGGCAACCAGTGCAGTGGCCACCCAAAGCAATCTTGCACCCCCAAAATGTGTCACGTTCTCAGCACTGTTTCACTCTACAGTTCTACTCCCGTTGCAGTGTTTTTCTTACAGATGTAGGTAGTCTATGCAGTTACTCATGATGAAGACTCTCCGTGGTTATAAATACATACACTATAGAGACTATAATGCTTTCTCCATAGAATTAAAGTAGAACTTTAAGTTTAGACAAGACATACCTCACACAAGATCTTTTTAAAATATTCCCAGAGTACCTGTTTAAGGCAAAATATGAGCCATACAGTAAAACATTACAACTTTTATTCTCATAAAAACATATCTGTACTTGGAGAGAGCCACTTAGAGATTCATATAATACTTTCAAGCATCTCAAAATTTAAATAATCTGTCAAGAAAAAAGCTCATCATAATTCTTCAGCAAAAAACTCTTATATTTTCTCTGATATCCAGTGAGATGTCAAATATAACCACATTTCACTCACCCCACTTCGTTATAATGGCAAGTCACTGAGAATAAATTTGTAACTCAGTTCATCAGCCTATTCCTTGTTTCAATTCTTCATGCTTTAGCTACTAGAGATTTTATATCCTTTTATTTTCAGTTGTTCACAATGACTTGTTATCAATGAGACAGGCTTGTACAAATTTAATTATATCTTTGCTGGAAGTTTTATTTTCCTGGATGCAGCTGTTATTGATTGAGATTAATGATATTGTGAATTCAGTGTATTCCAGGCACAGTAATGTTGCTGTTATAATGGCAATGACTAGTTTGGTTTTTATGGCCAAATTCTCAACCATGTGTTAGCCAAGTAATGTTCACATTACTGTGGTTAAAGATCTGTTGATATTGTTAGTTATTAGCTGCAGTTAACAACATGAGCTATTTTTCTCCCCAAGAATCCCTGAAGTTATCATTAAGGTTTGTTTCAGGCAATAATTTGACCCTACTTTAGCATGATATTTATTTAAGTTTTGGTTTTAATCAGTTATTCTTCTTGAACTGTTCATGCTATCTGCTTTACTGTATGGAAAGTGACTGTACTCTCACAAACCATATTTACAGAACTGCTCACATGAGGAAAGCCAAGTGTACGAAATTGTCCCATATGTTAAATGAAAAATTACACACCGGTGAAATTATGTGCACCTTAGCTTTGGAGTAAATCAGCTAACATTAAGAGCATTACCATGCACACTGACAAAAGAACTTATCTATAGTATAGATATTGATTTTTTTAAAAATAAAATAATCTAAAATTGAAGGAATATTGAACTTTGTGAGTAAAGATCATGTCTCTGTGAAGCCTTATGGTACTTTTTGCTGCTTCTGCATTAGTACTGCTATTAATTTTATAATGCATTCTATATAATGACACAATATTCTGCAGGGGGCATACTATTCACAGCTCTGCTATGGTATTGAAAGGAAAGTAAATGGATTTCAAAAACCTATTGTAACATCAAAACATTGGTGTCTGAAATAGCATGTGGTTTTTAGAACAGGACCGTGAGCTGCTCTGTGTGCACCTTTCACACCCCAGCTCCCTAAACACAGAAATCCTGGATCACAAATGCTCTGAAATGCCTGAGTTGCACACACACTATAACAAATAGTTGCCCTTGTGACCTACATTATTTTCTTTTAATTAAAATAATGTCCCAGTCCTTCACATGTCTTCACCCTTTCCTCACTAGAAGATTTATCAGCTGCTTGGCTTTACAGTACACTTTTTTCTTACACCAGGAGGGTTAACTGCCCTTGGTTTTCTCTATTGGAAGAAACTTAAAGGTATTACAACTACCTGCGCATCACAAGGTATGTTAATTGGTTAAATGGAGCTATGGAAAGATATATAAACTTGTAAAGAAAAAAAAATCTGAATATTACTTTCTTAAAAGTACAGAGTAAGTGGAAGATAAATGTGGCATTCAATTAGGAGAAAATGTCTAACAACTATGTTAGTAAAATGAGCATTGTATGGAATAGAAGAAGTAGCAATAAATAATAAGCCTCCTTATTTCTATATAGCCCACTGCTGGCTCTTAGTCACACTAGGTGAAATCATACATGCATGATTCATTTTTCAAATCATTAGGTGGAACACTATAAGCAATTTGTGTAATCAAATGTTAATGATATACAGTAGATAGATTATTAAAGGACTATGATATGAGCATTTCTTTTCACTTTGGAGAAAACAACAAATAAAATTTAAACTATGCCCATTACAGCTGGTTAATTGCAGTTCAGTCTGTATTTTGGCATTCAGAATGTCAGTAAAACCCAAATACAAGTATGTGTGTTCAGACATGTGGGATTTTTTTAATTCTCAGCTGGGTAGTCTGAGGACTTGATTAATTAAGCAACTCAATAGTTTACTCATTTCTAATGTATATTTTAATAAATTACAGACTAATACAAATATCAGCTATCTATGGGCAGTGCACTGCATGTCAGGACAGGAAAGAATTTCAGCATTTTAATGGCACAACAAAAGAGTTATATCAACTGAAAAGGAGCAACTAATCTCAGAATTTACTCACTTAGCCGTCACACAAAAACCCCCTTTTTTGTCTACGTAATATTTTAAAAGAACTAAAGCTACAATTTCATTTCACATGAAATATTTTAAACAGGATAGATGGGAACTGGAAAGACTGCAAAATTCAAACCCCCACCTTCTCTATTGAAGTTGATTACAGAAAAGTAGGTACTTTCCAGTGAATTTTAGTTTGTATGCTATGAGGAGTTTGGTGTGATACTTGTGAATAATTCTATCAATGCCTAATAAGATGCTCTAGGAAGACTAATTCACAAAATTAACTTACAGACATTGTCAGGTCTCTAGTCTCTAGGGCTCTGAGCATTTCATTATTTTTTATCTAAAGCCTCTCTGTTATCAAAGCTGAAAGGTGCATTGATTTGAATCTTCCCCTCTCAGTGCTGATTAATATAGATTTAGTAGAGAACAGCATATGGCACTGCCATTGGGATTCTGAGTTAGATGTCTGGCTCTAGAGGAAAATGGTAAGAGAGGGTTTCCGCCACGGTGTAGTGCATAGGTGCCTCTGTGCTGAGCCAGGTGATGGCAGCAAGTTAACAGGACACTCAGCACATCCTCTCGCTGGCACGGAGCATCCCTGGGATAATGGCTGAGCAAGCAGGTGCATTATATAATGGCACATATAAATGGACCACATTTTGGTTATGTGGATCTTCTAAACAGTTAAACAAACACTATCGGCTCTGAAAAAAATCACATGCCTTCCATCCCTACAAAAAGTGTAGCATTGGTGTAGGACAGCCACTTAAGGTGCAATTATAGCATATAGGCATATATGAGGTGGTTTTATTTTTGCATCAGCAGCAGCTAATGCAAGGCTTGGCACAGGTGCTGGTGTGGGTTTGTGTTGGGGACTCTGGGGACATACTGGGGACTAACCTGGTCTGAAGGCTGAAGAACTGCATCTTCTCTCTTTTCTTTGTTCAGAGTGGCTCAGCTCTGTGCTGCTGTCACACACGATTTCAGCACATACCAACCCTATCTGACATGCCTTAATATTTATAAAAATTAACTGCAGTGCACTGTGTCAAAATTAGAACAATAATAATAAGCAAGTTGTAGACACTAGCTCAGTTCTACGAAAATCAGAGGCAACAAATAAAGAGGGAGAGAACAGAATTATTATTTTTTTTCACCAGTAAGATCACTGATTGAGACCGTGAAACTTCTCTGTACTTCTGGTTCTTCTTCCTCCAACAGTCTCTGCATTAAGCTCTCCAAAACTAATTACTCCAAATGTAGGTAGCACAACAAGGTACTGATTTTGAATATACCCTATAAATAATTTTTAACATAGGTCTTATTAAAGAAAATCTGCCAGCTTTAGTTTTGGCAGGTGTGCATCTACATTTTACCTACAAAAGCAGTTTAGAAAGAAATAGATAATTCACACAGATGAACAGATAAATTAATTTCTCAAATCCTCCAGATATATAGATATAGACATCTATTACATAAATGCTGAAAAAGATTACTTCTGAAAGATTTTCAGAAAATCTTAAAAATATTCCTCAGATAACATATTTCTTTTATAGGACAACACAAAAGGAAATGTCTACTTGAAATGTTCATTTAAAAAAAACTACTCCATTTATTATGACTGTAATGCAATTGTATGTAATTTTGTCCTTTTTCCAGCACAGAAAATTAAGCACGTAATGGAAAATCAATTTCAACTAGATGTAAGCAAATTATTTGCAAATTATAATTTACCTTAAAAGTGCATTTTTTGGTGAACAGAAACATTGTTTCTTAAGTTGAATTCAGCAAATATCAGTCAAAAAAGGAGACAAATCTGTTTTCTTTTCAAAAATTGACCTAATTCATACATTCTGTTTTAAGTGATGTGATGGTGTTAGAAATTAAAAAAAAGCTGAAAACCTGGAAATGGAAAAGAAGATTTTTGTTGGCCAGAAACAGTCTCTCTTCCATGGCAGCCAGGGAACTGAAAAAGCTATCATCATTGCATAGGTGCCGTGAAATAAAGACAGAGTGGTTTCTGATGAGAAATCTCTTTAATGAGAACATGCAAATCTATATTTATTCCACAAATCTTACAAAATTGGTTAACTCACTGTTTACCAAGCATTTTATTGATTATTCTCCTTCAGAGAGCTCTTCTGTCTCCCCTTCCCTTTTCTGGAGGGGCAAATCCTAGTGATCGCCTGCTTTCTCTGGCTCATTAATAATTATTCCATGCAAAATGTCAGTGGTTGAGCCAGAAGCACTGGGTACGTGACAGTAAAAGGCTCTCACTGAGTATGTTGCTGATTTGAATTTTACACTCAAAGATAGGTTACCATTCAAATCTTGTCAGGAGGAAAGGAGACTCAAACCTAGACCTTCCAAGTACCAGGAGAGGCTTTTCCATACTGGAGTATACCCTTTATTTTGCTGACCATATGTGTGCATGGCTAACTTAACTAACTTAAGATCAGGCCCTCACTCATAAAACAGGCAGAGCAACAACTAAGTTATGGAAGTTAATATATTTTAGTTGTGACCTGTTGCCTATCAGAGGTCCGCTCACCCTTGAGAAAATGTAGTGAACTTTGGGAACTCTGAAAATTGTTTGTATTAGTAATGTTACTAATAGCTATTTAGGTATGTAAATACTTAGGAACTGAAAGTTTGAGAATTAGGTGTTTACTGAAAATGATTGCCTAAATGGCCTCTCTCTGTGAACATCACTAAACTTGCAACATGCGAGAAGATCAACAAAGAGATTCAGCAACACATTATGTTTACATGGATAATGTCTATGTTTCAGCTTTCTGTCGTCTGATGGAACTGATTAGATAATATCGGTAACATTAATGTAGTCACAAATTGTTAGTAAAGCTGTTTTCACTGCTGAAGACTTATTTTAAATACGCTACTGTATACATAACCTTGGGTAGTTTATGCAAGGATATTTATCCATAAGACAACACCACATTAAGGCTGTGTGAGTTGTAAAGAGTAGAATATCAGACACAGTAAATTGAGATCTTTAACAACAAAGCATAAGATGAGGGCAGGGAGTTATTTCATTACATTTCAGAAGACAGAAAAGAGTTCTATTTACAACTGAAGTGGTTCTGCATTTAACAACATGTAAGTAATCATTTAGTCACTCAGTGGAGACGACTTTAGGGAAAGTGGGCACAAGTTTTGTGGAAACAAGAATATCAGAAGGTTACAATAACGTAAAAAAAAGAATTAGGACAAGAAACAAACAAATGCCAAAACCCCAAATAGGTGAAATTCCCTTCTCATCTGTGACTTGACTTTCAATTCCCAGATGCTGTAATGAAGACTCATTGATCATAGCAAATTCACTGCAGGATCAAAACATACAACAAACATATTTTTTTTAATGCTCAAATTGTGGCAGAATAATTCTGGAAAAAAACAGAGATTGAAAGAGCTTTCACTCAAGAACAAAGGAAGAGAAATGCAAAAAAGTATGTCAGCAATTTTTGCTCCAGCTAGTATGATCCATCAACTCAAACTTATTTTGAATCAGAGCATTTTTGCATTTGCCATTGCCTTTCTATAGAATACTCTTAGCTTGATTTCTGGAACAGTTTACTTTGTTGCCCAGTTCAGTCATATTTTCTATCTCAATGCTGAAAACCACACTTGGGAATATCCTGTCACATTTTCCTTGCAAGCCAGGAAAAACAGCCCTAATATCTTTGCAGTCAGACAAAAGATATCAAGGATATGTAAAACTTAAAATAGAAGGGGATTGATGGGATAATTTGTAGGGGATGATGAGGTGACCATACTAACTTATAAACTGTTTGGACTAAATAATTCTATCCATCTGAATTATAAAGGAACAGGGCTCGTTTTCTGCTCAGCTTCACTTTCTAGTGCTTATTGGAGTGTTTCCAGGTAATATCTAAATAAATGGGGAAGAACTGCTTAAATGGACAAGAAAAAGAATAAGCTCTGCACACAGTCAAGAGGCAGAGGAAAACCACAGCACCATGACTACTCACACAAACAGCATGGGGAGGTGAAATGGAAGCAGGAAAGACATAAGCAAGGAGAGGATAGTTTTCCAAACTTCTGATAGTTCAGAATAATAATAAAGGAAAAAATGCTTGTCACTTTGATGTATGTTGGTTGTATCTAAGAATAGACTGAGGATGTAAAATGAGAGAGGAGTATGAAAAGTATTGCTTGTGAATATTTCAGATAAACCTAACAGTTTAGTGTCAGGTACTATTACTATGCTGTTTTCCTAGATAAAATATGTTGAATTTTTGCATTGAAATATATTGTCTATATAAGGTCACCTACTAAGCCTAAAATAATTAAATAAACTAAAAAAATTAAGAATTAGAAAACATGTGATGTACCTAGTAGTAATTACAATCATACTGCTAGAGACCCCTATCCAAACATATTCTTTGTCCTAGCTAGGGCTGCAGACTGAAACTCTGGCAGGAAAGGAATGGGAAATAGGCAGCCAATTTTTGCAGGGAAGTGAGGTCATCTTGCCAGCTTTTTAGAATCTGAAAGGTTTTAGAAAAAAGTTAGTAAAGTTAAGTTAGCTATAGTTAAAGCTACTTTTTCAATTGTTTTTTTTTTCCCATCAAATTAATGTTGCCTTTTTATCTATCAGGACAAGGCAGAATGAACACATGAAAATACTTGGAAAGACACACTATCTGTAGCAGTATTTAATAATTTATAAGGTACCGAGTGTTTAATAATGGACTACATGACATACTGGAGAATAATTTCCATCCTATATTTGACCCATGTTTATATTTATCTATGTTAGGCTACATATACATGGAAGTCCATACTCCATAGTATTGCATAAGGCTGAATGCTTTCCTAGTTTACGGGAACTACAAAAAAGTGATTAGACACATTGAATTACCATTCAAATACTTCTCCCTTTGCCTATATTAAGAAAGAGCCATATACTTATACTGGATATATTTTTGAAATGTCATAAACTACCCAAAGAGATGCCTTTTAATCTGTGACTTCTGATCAACTATCCAACGTTTTCCATTCCACTCTTTTTTTCAGAGCTGAGAACTATATGGAATCATAGAATCATTAAGTTTGAAAAAGACTTCAAAGTTCATCAAGTCCAATCACCAACCCAACACCACCATGCCCATTAAAACATGTCCTGAAGTGCTGCATCCACATGTTTTTTGGATACTTCCAGGTAAGATGACTCCACCACTTCCCTGGGCAGCCTGTATGGGAGAACCGATATTCCTTGTTCTGATGCAGCATCTTGGCTTGGAGGTCCTGCCATTTTGGAAAATCAGAGATCCACCTGAAGAATAGGCTTTCTCCTACTCCTCACCATCAACAAACATGCTGTTATATAAAAGAAAGATGTGTTTCCCTGGTGGTGAGGAATCATGGAGGACATAGTGGCCATGAAAAAACAGGCAGCTGTAAAAATAGTAAGTGTGGTGGATTACCCTGGGAAGCTCTAATTTAGATAAAAGTGTGCGTTGAATGAAACAAAGGAGATGTCACAATAAAGATGTCTGGATTTGAAATAAAGGTGTAGCAAATAAAATCAAAAAAAGAAAAGAAAAAATATTTTGAGGAAGGGAATTCAAGGCAAGATTTTAAAAGGTATTAGCTCCTTCGGAATTTGATTATACTATCTTTAAAAGTGTTGCCTTCTTTATCCCCAAATTCTTCTGTTGTGGCTGATATGCTGACAGGTGTCAGATATGCAGATTTGGACACCAGTTGTACTATCTGTATTTGCTGTGTTTTATCTGCTATGCAGCCAAAGGCCAATGATGTGCAGCTGAATATGAAAGTAAAATTTGATTCTGCCTGAAACACAGCTGAGAGGAAGGGAGCAATGAGCTGTGCTCTTGTTTATACAAGTAAGATAAGAAAAACTACTTTCCTTTGACAGCATGCTGTATACTGATACCATTACACTCAAGGAAGAATACATTCTCTGCAAGTACTTCAAAGTCAGAATTTCAGACATACAACTTGATAATATAAACAAAAACAACAGCAAAATGTTTCGTTACTTGGTCTGGCATTCCTTCTTGTGCTACCAATATTGCTCTCTCGGTTGGGCAGCCATAAAACTAGTTTACAAAGATCACCCAAATCTGCTCCTCCATGCAACAACTCTAGAGTTTTTGCATGCTGGTGCCTTGGATAAGAAACTGTGTGGAGGATAATGAAGATGAGTGATAGGAAGGGAAAAAAAAAAGAAAAAGAGTGACAAAGAGCAGGCACATATAAGAACTGAGGAGAGGAATGATAAACAAAGACAGTGAAGTATGGGACGATATAGTTCCCACCACATTACAGTGCACTGGGAGATGAAAATATGTTAAAGCATATTATCCTTAACTGTAATTAACAGACAGCATTTCATAAAATTACTTAGTATCATTTTATCCTTCCCTGCCTAGGGCTGGCAACTCAGCCCCTACTGCAGTTTCTTACATCTGAACTCATATCTGAAGCCAAAGACCTCTCCCTGGGGAGAGCCTTTGTGCCTACTGGATCTGCACTGAGAAGTGTCTATTTTCTTCTCCCTAAGCAGAAGTAAAGCTCCCAGTTATATTCCCCTTCTTATCTCTGCTGTCATGAACCAAATAATTTCTGCATCACCGTCAGATTTAGATACAGACTTATGAACTTCATGCCCTCACTGTATGCAGAACTTGAAACATTACTTAATGAGGTATGACTGGCCTCATTGAAAGGCATCCACAGAGTAGAAGAAAAGCCATTTAACTGCATGGTGAACCCATGAGAGGTGCCAGGCCAAGACAATCCTCAAGCACATTATTACGGATGACCAGACTGTAAACTCAAGGGCTCACCAACTGCTCAAGATAAGGGCAAGAATAAGCAGCTTGCCTTGCTACAGCCTCTGTAAGGAGAGAAGATGCTGCAGTCTCCCTTGCTGTTTTGGTAAGACGGGAGAGGACCAGGAGCCCCATGGGCAGGCTCAGTGCCTGTCCTGTTTGGCCATTACCCTGCATGGGCAGCGGGGCTGGTGCCCAGGCCTGTGCTGAGCCTCGGCATGTGCTCCTGTCTGGTTTCTTGTCTTTCAGGTTTCCCCTGGAAGGGATGGGTCTGACTGAGCTGGTGCCTGCAATGAGCAAATACAAAGCCCGTAAGTCTCCTCTCCATGATGGTGTCTGCCACCACCTCTGTGAATGTCACTGCTCTCCAGTCCCATGAACTGTGGGTTGTTACCCTCAGATACTGCATTCACTGGGGGTGGCAGTGTGGTGTTCACAGTGCCTCATCCTGGATTCATGCATGCAAATAGGTTAATACTCTTACAGCTCTCTCACAAGTTTGAGAAGTAATTGTTTCCCTCCACCCACTGATCTTAGGAGTAATCACCATAACTAACTTGGTACGGTAACTTGGATAGGGTTAGCAATAAAAATCACTGTGGAATCTGGAGGTAAACTTTGAAGTGTCAGCAGGATGAATTTGCCAACTTTTGACACTTCAGGCCTCCGTAAGTTGGTTCACTAGTATTATGCTTTTTATAATTGTTGAAAAACATTCAGGAAGGTTTTCAGGTGGTGTTTATTATGACACATTGTAACGTCACTTTGGCACCGCTGTCACACCATATTGCATATTAGATATATCATAGAATTGTAGAATGGTTTAGGTTGGAAAAGACCTTTAGGATCATCAAGTCCAACCATTTACCTAGGACTGTCAAGTCCACCACTAAACCATATACCTAAGTGCCACATATATAACTAATATATGCAAATATATATATATATATATATAATATCCAATATATAACTAATATATACAAAAGAAGGTTAATAATGACTTTTAGTTAATTCCTGGCAAGTAAGGTGGCTGTGTTATGCATAGTAATAGACTAAAGGTTTTTCCTGAGCAATCATTATCCAATACTTGCATAACTCTAATCTAAATTCCAAGAAGGACCATCCATAACAGCAACTGCGAAGCTAACACCAGAAGTTAATGGCTATTGAAAATTTTGTCTTCTTTCAAAGCTTAGAACATATTTTTTTAATGGAATCAAAAAAGAAGGACATCATGGAAAAATATGATAAAAAATTGCTTAAAAAGCCAAAAATCAAACACTGCCTGTGAAGTGAATGAATGTTTGTTAACAGAAACGTTACACAGCATTTGAAAGCACAAATACCAAGCTTATTCCTTCTGATGTTACTGAAGGGTGAGAATTACCAAAAAGAAAAGGTAAGAATTGACTGGAAAAACATCTGGAGGATGTTGCAGAAACATTTTCAGGCATGTCTGTGAAAGAATATGCCTATAAAGTATCTGAAGTTCTTCATTCTCAACATTTTAGTGAAGTTGCTCAGTTCTGTATTGAACTAGCTATTATGACCAGGGGCAACATACTTTAATGAGCTTTGATTTTTTGCTATGTAATATATTCCATGTACTTGAAAGATTGAGATTCTGGAGCAGGAGATCCTCTCTCCGTCTTTCTGTGAACAAAGTACAAACCTGCTCTCCTGTCAAGGCTAAAGCCTTGCAAGCACCTAGAGCAGTCAATTTCTAGTAGCACTGTTCACTTTGATACAGAAACACCATACATAAATATTGCTTCAGGAAAGTAACTGAAATTGGAAGGAAAAAATAAATGGCTTGTTTCAGTCAGAGACCTCACGGTAGCAGAACAGAGAAGTGGACAAAAGTTTCCATTTTGAAGTGTTAATTTAGAGGGAATAGAAAGGGAGCAGCAAGGGAAAAAATGCTATCCACAACTACTACTTGGCAAACACTGCCAAATCCGAATACTGAAAATTTCAGGGGAACAAGACCATAAAGAAAGAATGCCATTACTGTCACTTTGACTGACCACTTGCATAACGCCAGCCAAAAAGAGCCTAACCCACGATTCCTGTGCAGAGCCTACAACTCAGTCTCAGGGTTAAAATACATTCCAGTGATGGAAAAACCATCTCATGTTCAGGTAAGCTGCTCTGAAGGTTAGTCACACTGTTAAAGCCTTTTTTCATACCTTTAGTGAGAATTTTCTTGTCACAAATTTCCTTAGCTTCCAGGCTATGAGGGATTTTGTAGGGTTTGTTTTTTTTCTAGATTAAAGAAAGATCAGCTAGCAGAGATCTTTTCACTATTTAAGCTGTGCTCACCTCTGAACCTTTTTTTTTTTTTTTTTTTTACAGTGGGGAAGGCATAAACTGAATAGGTTAAGTCCTAAGCTGCTTAAGAGTTTCTAAGCTCCTTACGGTAGGGGATGTTTCTAAAAACTTAACTCTCTTGCAGCTTTTTTCTGATTAAGCTCCAAATCTTCACATGCTTTCTGAAATACAGATGACAAAACCAGACAGTGTTCCAATAACTGCTTCCCTTATACTTTTTACAGAGGAAACAGGACTGACTACCTGGTCCTACAGACGTGCAGTAGACTAATTGCCCTGCTTCTCCAAGAACTCAATGTGACTTTCAGCTAATGGGGTCACCTCTTATACTGGGTTCTCATCTTTAATCACTTATTGTAAGTCTCACTCATTTGGGCCTAGATAATTAATATGAACTTTGGACCACACACAGATAAGTTATGAAGGAACCACATACCCCCAACATCTCTCCCCATCCCCAAAGACAACCAGCAAATTCAAAAGTATCCTGAGAAGCCGACGTTTTTCTGTTGAGTGTCAGAGAGCCCACAGTTAGGATCCTTGGAAGCTAGTTTGCTGTCTAACTTGGTAAAACAGTCATGGCTATACTACCATCAGGATCACGATGCTACCATAGAGTCTTTCAGATGAACATTTTAAAGAATTAGTCCTTTAAGAGACTTTTGTTGGTAAATTGAGGATTTACTGTATTGACACAGTGTGTTGTCATAGTGATGATAAAAAGTACTACATGTAGAACAGTACAATATATATTTGAGCAAGCATTGATTAAACATCATTGTTCAATGAAGGCACAAACTCCACAGGATAAACCTTCTCCTGTAACAGCTATTGAACAAAAATGTAAAAAAATGAAGAGATGCTGAAGAGGAAAGAAAGAGAGAGGCAGTTGTTGGCAAGGCCAAAAAAAAGACTAAAAATTCATCCATCAAAATATTTTTAGATTGCTTCTTTACTAGAGCAAATGATTATATGAGACAATGAGTTTAGAGTGGTCCATTAGCCAGCACTGAACACAAGGCTATCGAGACACTGTTCCCTACTTACTTACACATTCAGAGGTTGCCAGGCAGGCCACTGCGCTTTTGCCTTGATGACTGTTAAAACCTCATCGCTCTGTGAAGAGAGAGACAAAACAATCAAGTGATTGGGACAATTTTACAGTGAGAGCAATATGATGTACAGCAAAAAGTAAGAGGCACTAGATCATACTGTGCCTCCAGATTCTGACTAAGAAATGTGCTTTGTCTTTCTTGTTATCTGTGCACCTCGTGTCCTCAGAGTCATAGGGTTCATCAAGGAGCCTACATGAGGAAGGAGGAAGAAGCAGCAAGGAAAGGCAGTTAGACCTTGGGCACAGTCTCCTTCCCTTCTGCAGGAACTGAAATGAGCTTGAAACAACAACAGCAGTTTGCAGGCCATGTTATTTCTGGATGGTGAGCTGAAGGGAAAGCTGGGAACTTAACAGGTTAAAGTAAGCAAGGGCATTAAAATTTCTCTTAATGCATTACGGATCCATGGGCCAAGAGGCAGGCAAAAACTAGAGGCTGCTGCTCTAGGCACTCTATCACACCCCGTGAGCACGTATGATATTTTATTTATTACCCTTATATATGTAAGGGTGTAAAGAGTCCACGGTGGATGCACTGCAATTTCCAAGCAGAGCCACTGATAGCACTTTCTCTTTGCTCTCCATTTACACACACAACAATTATAGGGTGAAATACAGCAGCCACCTGTGGAATCCCACAGTATGGCAAAGCACTGTACAAAGATTATTTCCCAAAGTCTGTAGGAATTCCTGCATCAGCAGTTTTAAACTTTATATTGGTACAATAAACCCAAGACAAAGACAGGAGACTGTTAACAGGGCTCTGATGCCCATAAGATATCTATCACACTTTTTTAGAAGCATTTTCCCCATCTCCCTTAGGAATCCACCCCAGTAATTCGCCTAGAGGAACACAGTTCACAACTCACTCGCATGATTTCTGCTGTCTTTAAAAAAATATTTCCCAATTAGACTAAGAAACCCACCTCATACACTACCACTAATTGGCATTTCCAACAGAGCTGACCTTTCAGTTTAGTGACAATAGTGCCATTTCCTGCTTGACAGCAATAGCTCTGATACCCCAGATAAGCTCTAGTCCATACACCCCTGTTTAAAGAAAACAATTTTTACTGGTTCTTTCTACCACTCTCAATATTTTCTGACTCCCTCTTTTTAACAATGCAAGGTAATTACAGCACTGATGAGCCCTCTCTGTAACACACAAGGTTTTCAGTCTCAGGAATACGTATGTGACATGATCTCACCCTCAAACTGAGTGGATGGCTAAGCCATTGCTTGAAAATCCTTTTTAAAAATACAGATGCTTGGACAAAGCCTATACTATATTAAATGTACTGAGCTGACGTATCTGAAAGTCTGACTCTAGAAATGCAGGTAAGTATAAAAAGATTTAATCCAACTTCCATACTACTAATATAGTTCAAATAAAGAGAATTTTAGGATGAACGGGAGCAATCAAACGCACACAGAAGATTCACCAGGACAGGCTGTGGGTGAGTGGCCACAGGTTGGGTCACCAGCACAACCTTCTCCCAGCCTCCACGCTGGGCTGGGCAGGAGAAATTCATCACACCCAGGTTCATCTATAGCTACCTTCTTCTTACCTCCATGCCATCAAAATTGAGGAGGCAGCTTTCCCCTCAAAGTGATGTAAAAGGAAACTGATTAAATGAAATTAAAAATGCATAGCAAGAGTGGGTGAACCATGATTAATAGTTTAGTAGTAAGTGCTGAGGGAAGGAAATAAGGAACAGAGCATGGGACATTCAGACATCCCTGACTTTTTAAGGGAGATGAAAATTCAGTTGCAAGAGCTGAATTCATGGCTACTTCTTGAGCAGCAGCCAAAATCAAAAGATGCAGAATCCAGTGTTCTGATGGGCCTGAAATGAAAGCACATATTTTTGGTACCTAGAGCTCTTTGACAATTACACAGGATTAAGCTGCAACTTGAATGAAATAATTGTTATTCCAGACTGATATTCTAATTATGCAGTGATGTCTATCATGCAGATTTGTAATATTACTTTTTTTTATTAAAAAAGTACAACCTACACTGTCATTAGTGCCAGTGTATATTAACTTCTACCTGCACTGATAGACAGATACCTGAGTTGATACCTATTTTGTACACTAAAGAGTTTTCCTTGGCAAGTCTTTATATCAAGAAGAGGAAATCCTGGAAAAAATACAGTAAATTCTGCTTGCTGCCTCCTTAGGTCTGGGAGGCTGTTGCCATGTGAGGTCTGGCTGCCAGGCCTTGCACCAGCCTGGGAAGCCCAGGTCTGCTCACCGCTACTGGTGCCACCAGCCTGCATCTCTCCAGCCTCCTGCAGGGACCAGGCTCAGGTTGTTCCTCCAGAAAAGCTGTCACCTTCCTTTGCCTCACCTTCCTCTCCAGCTGACCTCTGCATTTTTAAGGGAATGTGATAAACTTAAACAGCCCAGGCAAACAGATGTTATCCACTACACAAGTTCACAGCCTTGTGAAAAATCTATAGGTAAAGAGCAATCTGAATAAAAGATGCAGTGCTTGGATTTGCTGGCCAATCACTCTAGCTATAATTTATTGGCAGATGGTAGAAACTGAGAGAATAAGAAATGCCTGAAGAGAAACCCACAAGTTAGTAATACACAACTTGTTGATATAACCCAATGGCCTTGAATAATGCAATTGCACAGACTTTACAGTAGAGGCATAAAACACCACATAATATTTAATGATTTTTAGTTAACATTTTCTTAGGGCTTGCTCTATTACATTTGTACCCATTTTTCTCTTCTCTTCATATTCCCAAAGTTTTGCTTTGATTTCTGAAGTAAACAAACTCTCAAATTCACATCAAAATATAGCAAAAAGAACTAGGATGTTTCACTGTTGTATGTTGCAAGTTGTCATCATTTATGTATTTGGCTGGGAAGCAATCGTTCCCAAGTAATGAAACTGTTAGATTTTGAAGAAGAAAATGGAATCATTTGCTAAATAATGGAGTGTCAAAATGTTACAATGTCAGGACAAGTTAAAAGGAAGGGCACTAATGCTCCTGTTGGAGTTGCCAAAAATCTTTTAGGCAAAATCTGATGCTCACGTCTTTCAACAATGAAAGGGGAAAAAAAAAAGAGACAATCACTGTCAAGCCTATGTTATGCCTCTGTGTATGTTGAAGTTTCAAAGGAATGAATTTAGGACTACCTGTCAGTTGTTACAGAGATATATGCGAGGAAAGTTGCTATTCTCTTTTCTTTTCCCCTTTAAGGGGGTTTCCTCCTTGAGTGCAAATCACAGAACTGATACTTGGGAATTTGCATTTGAGTTTTTTCTCAGCTTCTTTTGGGCATATTGGTATCACGCAAAGGAGTACAGGTATGAAGTTCTCCCGTGAGGGGAGCGAGGGTGCGTGGCGCCATGCCGCACAGCCGGTCAGCCCCGCCACACCGCAGTTGTGTGTGGGCAACTTCTCACGGAAGCAACGTGCCCTTCTTCTCGGCAACTTCCCTGCATGTGGGTGTCTGTGCCTCCATTTCTGTGAGAATGTTCTACCGCTGATGAAGCATATCTGCTACTCCTGTAAGTATGAAGACATGATTTTATAATCAAATTAGCTCTCAGGAGTCTTCATAGTAAATCTCTCTGAAAACTGTAGTTAGGCATAATCACTTACAGAACTTGGTATAAAATCTTTGTAGAGCCTACTGAAGGCTCTTCTTCATTTTCAGTTCAATTATATGATTTCAGTTTCCAGTTGAAACAGAATAACCTCTTCTCTACACACGTAAAGCTTGCTCAAAAAACCCCAGTGAAGTCGAAGTAGTTTCTAGATTGACTTCAATGTTTTTTTGGATTGTGGCCTAAATTAAAACATGCAAAAATAGCAAAGAATTATCCCTTTCTCCAGATCTGCTTTCAACATTTGTGTTTCAAGCTGGGGGTGGGTGGTTGACATAATAGTGGCTCCCAATGAAATTACTGTCTTCCAAAAATTCCTAATAATAGGATTTTTAAAAGTTGATAATATAATTTTAACATCGACAGCCTTATTGACATTCTGAAGTTGGTAAAAAATTAATCTTTTTCTTTACATCCATTTGTTCCTGCGATGAAAAAGTGAAGGCACACACAGAATAAAGTCATTAAATGGCAAAAAATAGAACCCTGTGGTATGAAACCACTGCTAAATTAGATCGCTCAGCTGTGCACTTCACAAAAGATTAAAGACGTTTCCTTATCTTCAAGAACAGAATGTGGAACATAGCTCAGAAAAACAGCATTGAAGATAGCATTTGATTTGAAGTCTTTCTCAACTAAGAGGATTTAAAACAATTTGTTTAAAGGGTAACATCCATTAAAATATAACAAAAGCTTTCAGCAAAAGTTGTAAGTATCATCTGAATATCTTTAGAATAAAAGAGATTAGTAGGATCTGGAAAGCCACATAAACTAGTTCATGTGCTCCTGCTGCTTTTTTGGTAACTGACGTGATTACTATCTTTTTTGTACTGGAAGTTATTTTTATGAGTAATTTTTATTACTCTTTTTATTTTATGTGTGCCAGATAGCATTAGAAAGTATTACTGAGCAGATCACTTAGGACTTTGTAATAATGGTTCGATTCAGTTCGGCTAAACAATTGACAGTGCATTTATTATCTGACATCAAAATCAGAGTCAAATGCAATGAACTGTGGGAATGAAAAACACCTGTTTTGAGAGAGAGCTTAATTTGAGTCATTTCACACCACCACTACTTGGCATTCATTCGATTGTTTGAGCACAGAGAACATTTAATTCCTTCCACAACACTCATCTGAATGCCTTTCTATCCACAGTGGACTCATTTTCACAAGATTCTTAGAAATAAGAAAAAAACAACATTATCTCCAATTCAGAGATGATGAATTTAATGTCTTCTGGAAATAAACCTACATATCTGAGTTTCAAGACAGCATCTCCACTGCAGGATCATTCTTTCCCACAAAAAAATAATTTATTATGAAGAAGAAAGAGATAAGGTGAGAATGGAAAAGTATAGTGCACAGTACGTCTTCTGTGGGGAATCAAATGCTATGAAAATGAGTATGATACAGTGCTTTGGAGGTGCTCTTGAAAGCAAATCAGTCTTCTATGATGAGTATAAACAGACCTTCTTTCTCCTCCACCCTATGAAAACATGCAGAAATCACTTCAGAATATGAAAAGTTCAGTATCCCTAAGACCAGTTCATGAAGATAGTTTCAGCATAACAGAAGTCTTCAAAACTTCAAATTTTGGCTCCTTGTTGCTACTTACACTGCATAGTTAGATGTCTCGTTAGAGACTGGCATTAGGATTAAACATTAAAGAGAAGATACAAATATCGGCTTGCACACACTGAGCAACCAGGTAGTCTACAATGAAGCCTGAAGACTCGGCACTGAAGACAAGAGGCTGTTGTAGTTATTCCTCTTGTGGGCTTGGGTATCTCATTCATTGCTAAAAGGACATTTGCTTGAGACTAGCAGCTGGAAGCCCTCGTCTGAAAGCAGATGACTTTCTTCTAAACTATCAAAGGTGATAATATTTGTTATAATACTCCACTAGTATTTATACCTGTATATAGCAACAGTTTTCTACCAAGAAGTTTATGTTTCAACTGTCTTGCAACTGGCCCCACTGCTGAGTGAAAAGCCATCTAGGTGACATTGCTAGCTGAAATGAAACTACCTGATGAAACTACCACAGTCTGGAAAAAGCCTTCGATTTTTGGAACCAGGGTGCAAGACTCATAGTTATGCTACTTGCTGGAGACGGGGGAGTTCAGAGCTCTGAACTATGATTTTTTTATCTAATAAACACTTAATGCTAGAAAGATGGTGTCAGGTGAGAGCGAATTGATTGCAGTTATAAGTAGATGTACTTAAATACTACCTAACTTATGAGTGAGGTGTACCTTCTTTGATGTCATAGGACTGTTATGATTCAATAGCACAGCTTTCAGTAGAAGTTGAATCGCGTGATATGAATTTGTGACAAATTCAACTGCAGCAATAGATGTGCCAGAAGGTGCATTACAAGACCAGAGAAAAAAGATAAAAGTACTATTTTACCCCAATACAAGTGCACACTTTCCAGCTTAAGAGAAAAATAAAGACCAATCTTGTCTTCAAAGTATTAACTAGCACAAAATACTTGGCTAATTAATGCTTGACACATTATGGACTTCCATGAATAATAGTCGAAATATGGCATGTTTTCTCTTGGTTGATAAAATCTGTAGACATCTTGCCTATCTCAGCTTAACAGATCCATCTGAATAAAAAGGGGACACTGATGTAACCACATTACTGAAATTTGTAAAAACTTTAAAAGAGAAAGGAAGCGGTTGTCTGCTTTGCGGTAAAGTATTTCTGGGATAAAAGCAGCTACATACAGCTTTATTTGCTCTGAAGTTCATCTTCACAGAAATATACTTCACATGCACATTTGCATTATAGAAAAGGTGAATGTTATCTCCTGTAATATACTCTGAACAGGCATCTTTATTAACTGCATAAGCAACCAGCGGGCTTTGAGCCTGCCCATTTTTCTGAGGATTTCATGTTTATGTGGAGCACGTCAGAAGTTTCCCATAGCTATTAGCATGGTTATTACATAATCTTACTTATAAGGGTACTATCCTGAGCTGGCAATACATCATGCAACACATTTATTTTCCTGTGGATGCAGCCAAAGAGGTTGCTGAAGTTGCCCTAAGCCTCAGTGCTGAGATGCAGTTCTTTTTACCATGCAGAGATTTTTTGATGAAAGAATGTGGAGAAGCTGTTTTTTTCCAGTTCATAAAAAAGAGCATTTTTGAAAAGGTTAAGCTTTTAGTCACAAATTACTTTATGTGGAAGGAAAAAAAAAAAGCCCATAATTAAAGACAAAGACTTTTTTTCTACCATTTGATGACAACTAAATTCTATTTAATTCTGTGAGAGATGTTTTGATTCAGGCAGATTATAGCTAAAGCCAGTAGCAAGAATTTGGGGTTACTTTAAGCAACAGCAAAAATACATTTCAGTCAGTGGAATTATACCAGGATTGTGTTTGACTGTTTTACTTTGACTTCTCTGTGTTTATGATAGTAATTTTATGGCAGCTGAGAAAACCAAATATATAAATATGCCTGAATGGATTTCACTATTTGATCATAGTACATACAGATTCAATAATTCCCTGTACAAAGAGTCATTTCTTTAATGAA
This sequence comes from Mesitornis unicolor, assembly GCF_000695765.1. Taxonomy (NCBI): domain Eukaryota; kingdom Metazoa; phylum Chordata; class Aves; order Mesitornithiformes; family Mesitornithidae; genus Mesitornis; species Mesitornis unicolor. The sequence goes on along the minus strand of NW_010202858.1, from coordinate 21,203 downwards.
AAAACGTTATTTCATTCCTTCAAAAAATAGGTAATGACTTTTCAGAAATATAAAATCTGTGTTTTTCAGTTCACCAAATATAAAAGTCTGGGGGAATTTCCAGGCTTTTAATAAAACCCACTCAATTACGAAAACACAATTCTGGGGCTCAAATAGATAAAAAAAATGCTGTTGGGGTGCAACTGAAAAAAAACTGAATGAAAGTGAGCATTTAAATCCAATCTTGAATGTTAGTGTCTGAATGGGTCCTGTTTCAGGAGAGCAAATAACCCCGTGCTTCAGACAGTCACAGCTTAATCATTGTGCTGTATGAGAAAGCTTTCCTAAATTGGATACTTTGCAATTTTGCGTTCACTTCTACAAAGAAAACCTCTCTGTCAGACAACCAGGCTGAGCATTTTCTCCAAAGTGGCTATTGTCTATATTGTCCAGAAAATATGGAAATATGTGTTAAAGCTACAATTTCAGGATGGTAACTGAAGAGATGCTAGTTGATTATTCACATTTTAAAAAGCTTTTAGAAGAGAATTATAGGAATTACAATACCTGATTTTGCTAAAAATTACTAGGATTGAATGCAAAAAGAAGTGTGTGCATTGTTACTCTTAGTATATATCCCAAAAGCACTGATTCACTTTGCATTTACAATCTTCTGCATTACCTGTCCCACAGGGTTTTCTTTCAATGAAGTGGTTGTTTCAGAAGGGGAATGTAGGCTGAAATTAACAACAGAACTGTTGCTAATGGCAACAGTGAAAATCATATGCTCCATTTTATTTCCATTAAGGTGCAGTTACATAATCTAGCATGTCCCAATAAAGCAATAATTCATTTTTGCATAATATAAAGCTTCACAGTGTGTGTTAATGAGCCCTAGGTATGTTTTTAGTAACTGAGCTCTCATTTTCTGTGGCTGAGTAGATTCTGTAGGAAAAGGGTCTCCCTTGTGAGTGAATCCACTTCCTTTTCGCATGTTGATTTTTCTATTGCACATTTTGCTTTGTTCTACGTAAAATACTTTGCTGCCTTTAGGACTACAGAAACATTTTGAGATCCTAAATTACTTTGCCAAAATCAAGGGAAAATCTTTTTACTACACTTAGGAGTGACTACTTTTTAAAGTAGAGGATTAAACTAGGTTTTGAAGCTGACCATAAGCAGTTTAACTCCCACCCTTTGCTTCATAGGTTTATCCAATACATACCCTTTTGCCCTCCTTCCGTCTTAACTTTCCCAATTCCGTCAATCCTTTAGACTGAAATAGCCTTTAAGCCTGTATCTAAGTGCTATAAAGCTACTGTTATTTTAAGCTTACAAATTATCTGGAAAGGGTGAGCACACCACAAGTGAAACGAGGGGAAAAAAAGCAAAGAAAAACAATCCAAGACACCAAGGCATTCTGTGTATAATAAAGCAGAGGTATGCAACTGAATGGCAACCTGCAAGCAGCGAGACAAAAACTGCATTCACTGAAGATAATGATAAAAGTGTTTTAAAGCACTAGGTGCACTCATCAGATTCATATTCAGGTAACTACAGCGTTTTTTGCTCCGACTCTTTCAAATAGTTTCAAAACAGTCAGGGATGAAAGCATTGAGACAGGTTCTTGGGTGTGCTATGAATAAGCAAGTTTTGAGTGCTTAAATATCAGCAAGAAACCTCAGGAAAAGGCTGTGTCTGCTCGGAGAAACAGCCTGGAGCACAGGGACAGTGAACAATTCTGTCTCCTGGTAAATGCTGGCAGTGAAACTCCAGGTATCATGATTATTCGTCCTGCTGCTTCTCTCAGACATTAGCCAAATGTAGTAGCTTGAAGGGAGGAAAAATAATTATTCAGTTAATAGCAAGTGATTTTTAAATAAGACCAGCCAATTAGCTGAAGAGGCGGGTTTTCCTGACCCTGAGTAGCATTTTGACAAATCAGTGTAGGGTTGTTTTGTGTGGGTTTTGGTTTTTTTTTCATTCGAAATACACAGTATAAGTATTCTAAATGTGCTTTAACTGCCTTGCAGAGGCAATCACAACAGCTTAATTTCCCTCCAGTAAAGATGTTGTCTAAGCCATTCCTTCAAAAAAAAAAACAAACCCAGAAACACCCCAGCAAACCCTTGGCCAAAAATGTAGCCTTCAAACAAATAAAGGAATTGAGGATCCTATCATGAACTATATTTTATGTAATCGGGAAAGGACTATTCTTTTAGAGAAAGCAATTTCACATCTCTTCCTTCCCTCGTACACTTTCAGCCACTGCTGTGACAAACAGCTTGTTGCCCTTGTGGACCATTTCTCTGGCAGTGTGCATTCTCATGGTTTATGCTTTGACATTAACCTGTTGCAGAATGTAATGACCACAACATACTTGTCTCAGATTTTGGATAAAGTCGTCTCAACCTCTGGCAGGACTTACAAGAGCAGAGTTTTAAGAGGAATGTCAGAGATTTCTGTAAGGAGCACAGATGTTGTCATTTTTCTCATCAGTGGCTGCCTTTACCACCTCCTTCCTTGCAGCTCCCTTCCCTTTGAAAAGCAGCTCATTCTACACTGTGTGACTCGAAGGATTGCCTTATGGACAGTGGCTCCAGTCTGACATCCCTGATTTTGCTGCTGTACTTTAATTTTGCCTCATCTTTGCTCCTGCGCAACTGTAAGCCAGGACAGAGAAGGAAACTGCACGCCTGAGGGCAGGACTAGCTTTTAGAGTGGATAGCTTTTGTTTCTCTCAGACAAGGAACTCTTCCATCCTGTTCCTCACTGTGGATTTGTATACATCTAGAAAGATCTTGTTTAGGAAGATGTTACATGGAGGCAAATCCAGAAACTGAGACTGATCCAAAAAAGTTTCCTTGCTGCTGCTTAGTAATTTCAGGGGTCTGAGCTAGGTGACATTGTCTCCCATCTCTGATGGTTCACTCTGGCTCTCCAGCAGTTAGACAGCTGGGAAATATTTGGGGGTTTTGGTTTGGTTTTTCTGTGATTTTGTTTGGTTGGTTGGTTTTGGTTTTGGTTTTGTTTGGTGTTTGTTTGTTTGTTTGGGGGTAAGCTATTTAGCACAAAGTATTCCCTCAGAACACTGTGGGAGGTCAGATGACGGTTATCTCCCTACCTGATGCCCGCACTACTTGTTGCTTAAAGAGCCTCAGGTATCTTTAGATCAGTTAATATGGCTATACTTTGCATGTACCATTGAGCAGAATTAATATTAGGAGAGGAATTATATAAGATTTACAGCTTTAAAAACAGTAGGAGCTGGTATTAGAGTGACATCTGCAATTGATGTAATTAACGTACCAGGGAACATCTATTAATTCCACTGAAGAAAGCACTGTTTTGGTTTCTAGTTGCTAGCTTAGAACAGCAAAAACAGAGCAGAGAAATAAACCATGTAACCGCAGTGCTGTATGTCATCCTAGAGTAATCAGAGATAAATGGGTGATGTCTCTGTAATAAGCCAGACATGAAGAAATGTGTTTGTCTTAAGGAGCATCTCTAAAGTACTCTGGAAAATCCCTAGGGCATCAGATTGCTGAGTGTAGCATTCATGTAGTTATTTTACGATCAGAATAGTTCTAAATTAAGGAATATAAACAGAGGCTTGCACTCTAAAAGAAAGTATTGACTATATTGCATTGTACTTGCTTGCCACAATATTAATTCTAGAAATAAGTAGTGAGAAACAATCATTGCAGTGAGGTCAGGATAAATGTATGTATGTTCATTTCATCTGTAAAATGCCATTAACTGGTAAGGACACATCTTAAAGCTGTGTAGCTTTGTGTACAGCTAAAAATGCTTATTGTGATGTACAGCCCTTGCTATTTCCTGTGGCTGTTTTGAAATTATATGTACAGTGACCTATTTATACACTTATCTCCAAAGCTTATGTGCTGAAGTTAGGTTTAAATTTTAGAGTTTAGCTGTTAGTCATGTTATCATAACATGAAATGATGCATTATGCCATGAAGCAAGCATTTTGAATATTCCATTACATGTTCAGAGCCAAAAAAAGCACACTTCTCATTCCAGTAGTAAAGCACTTATTCATGTTGTGATCATCTCATTTGTATTCCTTTAGGCATCCAATAAACTCTTTTCTTGTATCTCCATACTCAGAATTGAGCAGTATTGGAATTGTGCTCAGTTCTTTTAAATCAGGGATACTGTGTACAGATATTTATTTTCCTTCATCCTTCTTTTTTTCTCCCTCTCCCTTGAGTCCTCTATCTCACCAGGCTCCTGCTGGGGAATTACAGCAGAACACTGAACACAAACTTCAGTCCCTTCTTCATTCATACCAAAGTAGGAGGCCAGACTGGTCCCTACTGAAGTCCTAATTCCAGGTCTTAAGACATTTTATTAAAATCATTTACTATCCCTTCAAATAAAATTAGGTTGTTTTCTTTTTACTAATCTCTAAAGAGATTAGAGTTGCTCCATTATCGCAGGGCAAACTTCCAGAGCATTTAATAATGAGAGCAGCAAAGCACTGTAAATGCCATGTCTTGTTACGAGGCCAGTGCTTGGACTCGATTCACTGGAGTCACTTTAAAGACAGGTCATCCTTTGGCTAATAAGGATGAATGTTTTTGGCGTTCATGTTTCTAATGCAAAAGCATGCAAAATTCACAGGCTGTCTCCATCCTGTCTTCTCATGACACTGCAGTTGTACACTGAAGAAAACTGATGGAAATGTTCGCTTTCAACAGAATTGCCGAGCTGTTGCATCACAGTAACTGCTGAAAGACTATTAAATACACAATTACTGTGGCATTCTCTGAAGTCTGGTGAGCCAATTAATTACACTTGGTATTTTCGTGGCACCTTGCCTCAAGGAATTTAAAAATACTTTTAAACAATAGTTAAGTTCTAGAGCTCTCCTGTAAATCATTTGCACCATTGTACGGTCACAGAAAATACAGCAAAGTTAGCAAACCAGCTAAACCACCTGCAGTTCAGGAAGTTTTTTCCAAGCATATTCACTGCTTTCCAGCACTGTGATGATATAACAAGCAGCCTTGCATTAAATAAGACCAACAATCATACCACAACTGGTCTTATCTATAACTGAAGAAGTGACACCTGCTTACCCACAAGCAAAGGTAGGGACACCAAGCTTCCTCCACACTACTGAATGACTTGATAATCCACCTTCAGATAATCTAAGTAATTACATACAAACGTGGCACCATCTACAATCTGGAATGCCAATTTGAATTTCTGATTAAAACATTAGTTAATCTAGCAAGCACGATCAGGCTGTCTGAGAAGTACATTAATTACATTAACTTTGTATTAACTAACAATCAGATCATCTACGGCTGAAACCACATCTTTCACAAAACAAAAATCCACATAAAGCTAACCTAAAAGGAACTCCATAAACGAGGCCCTCAGTGGACATGCAGTTGGCTTTGAAGAACAAATGTGTATCTTTCCAATGTACACCTGACTACAGTGGGTTTATAAATGAGGGCGCTTGTCTAAGGAAGACAGATGAGAATTTTGAACAATTTTTCCCCTCAATACCATCTACAAAGCAAGAAGCTTGTTATATCTCAACCTTCTTTGGATTCATTCCATTACAACCTAAATCTAAAAAAAAAATCACCCCTCAGAAAAAAAAATATCTCTCAAACTACTAATTCAGCCTCATCCATCTCTACCCCACTCAGAAAGCAGATGATCTTTTGCCACGCTATCCAGTGCTGACAATTGTAATGTCAAAACTAAGCTTTCTGTGCACCAACAGACTTCCCACAGTGCTACTTGCTGTGCCAAAAACCAGACAGAAGTCATACTATTTCACAGGAACTATGCAGATGAAATAAAAAAGAAAACATATTATACCCTGGAAAGAAATCATACAGTCAAGAAGAAGGGAAATACAATTGCCAGTAAGATATATTTTGACGATCAGAAAAACTTCATATTTTCAAAGGCTGGGAACTAAGATCCAGTAGTCTCTGCTTATGAACAGTTCCTGCTGTCTCACATGGTCTGTCTCCTCCCCACCACCCAGCTGTCTAATTAATGAAACATAATCAATGTTCAAACTTTAGAATTATCTTACATTTTGAGCATTACCTCTTCCTGTAAGCATTCCTCTGATCAAACAAATATTTGTGAAAACACTGGGAGCAAAACCCGGTACTACTAAGCCAAGGTTTAATGCTCCTAACTACCCAGCTTCAATTTCTCCAAAACATTCTGCTCATTTTATAGATGAAAACATACCTCTTTCTCTCACACAGACTATTCCAGAGATCTGAAAAGATTCCAATTGCTTTTATGCTTACACCTTACCAATTATTCACTTTCTGAGTCAGAGTTGCTCTATGAGACAGGCAAGAGCATTTGCAAGTGCAGATATTATTCATGAATAATGTTAATTTAGTTCTCACATAAGTGAATTATACAAAAGTTATGACTGTTTTTGAAGGAAGGTACTACTTACCCTAAGCATGACCAAGTGAATCTGAATTTAACACTTTATGATCAGGCTACTGAAATAATTAGGATTTTTTTTTCTTTTCATATGTTTTACATATAGTTTTTTGTACCTTTCCCAGATACAGGTATTTCTAAACTGCTCTGAATATCTCTCTCTTCCTGATCAGGAATACAGTCCTGATTGTATCAGCCTTCCTCAAAGATTGTTCTCTTAGTCATTGCTTTCTACTGCTTCAGAAGAACTTACAAAAAGCCTTAAACATTCACTTTGGTTTTTTCTGCTTTCAGGTCCACATTTCTACTGACTTGTTCTGCACATTTCTTCTACAATAAATCATCCAGCATTATTGGTCCCATGTGGATGCATGTATTTCATTTTTGTGAACTAAAATCCAACCATCTTATTATTATTTTAAATACACTTTGGTGTCAGCAGTGATTTACTTTTTAATTATATTATTTTATTTTGGATGAGTGGTCCTATTGTTTTTTTAACAGCTGCTTTAAAAACAGTGCTCAAGTAAATGAAACATCAGCATTTGAGCAAGGAGAACAAGTTAATTCATAATTCCTTAACAAAAGAATTTCCTACAAAAAATTCTTGATGAAAGTATAGCCACACTGCCCAAATATTTTAGATTTTAGCATGATGATTAAGGGGGTCATTTCCCTGAAGCATGTTCTAGCTGGGCATTCTTGGGAGATTTCTGCTAAAAAGACCAGCAGCAACAGTACAAAAATAAGATTATTTCTGTCTCTTCCAAAAGCCTGAGAGACTGTTTTACCGGTTTTCTACTTCAGCTGCAGAGACAAGTTCTGAATCCAATGCTCACCAAAATTAAAGACTAGGGATTTGATCTTAGTAGAAGGTCCATTTTTGTCCTCTGATATATGTTTGTAATTTCTCTTGCCTGCAGGAGCACATTTATGCTGTATTGGGGGCAAAACTGAGCGTATAGGTAAGCCGGTATTTCTACAGGGAGAGATTATAATCAATAAAACCAAAAACATCACAATCCATTGCAAAAATGTACTCTGCAACAGAAATGTGAAGCAAGAAAACATTCGTGAATGTGAAAGGTACAAGTTTATCCATGTTCTGCTGAGTTGATTTTAACCAATATTTCTTAAAAAATTTATTTATTCTTAAAAAATTTATTTATAAATAAACTATCTATTGTTTCTTTGACACATGCATGAAGCATCGGATATTAAAAATATTTATGTAATCTGACCACAAATGATAAACATATCCACTGGTTTCAGTTCAGGTAATTGCTCTCAATTTCTATACTACTGACCCACTTTATCTGGCTGAATGAAGGGTAGGGAATTGTACATTTTGGTAACATTTTTGCATAAGATATGCAGAACTGAAAAGCAGCCAAAATAATAACTGTTACCCACAACTCCTGATTCTCTGTAACTGCCAAAAAAACCCAGTGCAGTGCAAGACTAACTTCATAGTGGGATGTGATTTTTCTATTTTTTTTCCAGTTACCTTTATCCTTCTGAAGGTCTTTTTTTGTTCCTTGCAGCAACCATCTTCAAAAGAACAGAGAGGAGGGGAGAAAGGGAAGGAGTAGATGTTTTAGGCTAATGAGCAAATAACAACAAAGTCGTTGCTGTAGAGGTCTTAACATTACTTGGACTCTGGGCCTTGTTTATTCAGTACTAGAAATGTGTTTGGTTGTTGAAAAATATGTAACAAATGATCAAGATAATTTTTCAAGGAGCGGTTTGCAACCCTTGTCCTCCTACACCACTGAAAGCTGGAGGGCGAGGTGTCCAGGAAGAAGGCAAAGTGATAAGCCCTGCGAGACCACCCCAAGAAATTATTAACAACCAGAGTCGTGACAGTCATCTCTTTACTTTACTGGAGGTATTAAAACTGTAGGTGTCCTCCTGCTCTCCTTGTAGCCATATTCAGAACAGTGATGATCCGGTTTTAAATGTTTTCTGACCACTTTCAAAGGGCACACTTACCCTCTTCAGCTATGGACTGAAAGTAGGAGAAAAGCCACAGAGAAATGCTAAATGTGGTCAATTCAATTTTGAGTCTGAACTCTTCAGATATAAATGGTACACTGCTGAAACCGAAAGCTTTACAAGTATTTCTGAGGATAGAATGTAACTATCATTATTAAAAACACGAGGTTAAGCATTTCTTTTACTGTGATCTCTTGCTAGTATTAGAGCAGGCAGCTCTTATAGTATTCATTAGCCCTGCATGTTTTGTTCTGTCATCTGTTTGCTTACCAAGGCAAAGAAAGGAAGATATATTTAGGAGCTACATCATTCTTCAGCCCACAGGAGGCTTCATGAATGTACAGCATTTCAGAGTCTATATTCTCTACATACCACTTAATTCTCTTGTCTTTACTACAATATTAGCTCTGATGTCATAGAAATCTCTAGGGCCTAGAAATGACTTATGAATTAATTACCTGAAGTGTAATCACTAGGAAAATAAATTTAAACATCACAATTTCACATTCTATTTCATTAACATTCTGGAAAAAGTGAATATTTAGCTGGTGTTCATGTTCACATGCAAAAATTTTTACACCAGAACAGCACATCTAAAGAGAAAAAAGAGCTCTGTGGGAATTTCAGTGAATACAAATTTCAGTTACATGGATTTATGTTGAGCACTGTAATACCTGGCTCTATGAAGTGAGACAAAGTGGCCAACAAAATGTCATGGATTTTTTGTTAGCAATGACACAAAAGCCAAAGACAGAAGCCATCTTTGTATTTGGAAAGTACCTGGAGTATTTGGGGCTCTAAGCCTAATAAAATAAAATGGATGTGTTCAGCACTTCAGTGTGTTTGCTGCTTTCAGGTATTTAGATAGTCAGATGCCACATGAGAGTAACTCATGTATTCCAAGTGCAGAGAAGCACGTGGCTAGATGCTTGAAATTTAGTTATACTCGGAACTATCACGGTTGAAAGAACTCTGACAAATTCTTCAAGATCCTACCCTCTTCTCCCTTTTATTATGTTACATCTCAATGTTCTGAACAGATTCTAAACCTATTTCACTTTGATTCATTTGGAGAGAAAGAGAAGAAAAAGGAAACATGATTCAGAGAAGTATTAAGGTTATTGTTGACACCTGTCTCAGAAAATTTTAAAGGGAGGGAATTAACGGATTAATTTTTCTCTAAGTGAAACTTGTGAAATACGTTGCTAAGGGATTCCATGAGACAAAAAGGACTATTCTGGAAAGAGGTTGGGGAAAAGACATAATAATCTTCTACCTCACAAATGGAGAGCCAGTTGCAGGGGTACATGCTGTCGGTTTCTACCACAGTTGGAGAAATCTATTAGTTTAACTTCCAGATCTCACAGAAGACACCAAAATTCCCAGAAGAGACATCTGATAGGAATCATTTGGAACACACCGTTAGATCTGTTTAGAAAGTTATGTTTGTTTATAGCTTAACATAAGACTCCTTAGATGAATCTGCACCCTCTTGAGAAGAAAGAGGCTTATCTTCCTTGTAGAAACGCTGATATTTAGTGTGTTTTTCAAAAAACTTGGGCTTTTATTCCAGACTGTGAAACTGAAATGCTTTACAAGGAATTTGGCCTTGGAAAATCTAGATCTTAAAATCAACAAAAGCTACTGTTATTATTAAGGTGTGATTGAAGAAATTCCAAGACCAGTTTTAGCTTGCAATGCTGGAAGATGGCATTTTCCATTTTACTAGGAGATTAGCTTTCCTTAAAATAACTTAGGTGAAAATAATCAATCACTTATTCATCTTTGGTGCATGATGTCTTCTGGAATACATTATAACTTAAGGACTTATCGTTAAACAGAATGCCTGAAATAATTCCCCTACCTATTCGTTATACTGATTTCCATCTAGATCAGCAGGCAGCTGATGTCTGTGTGTGTGTAGAACAATCCCTTCTCGACACCATCAACTGATCAATTAGCATGAAACTGGGTAACGCTTTTTCCAGTCTTGACTTCTTATCCACACATTTCTTCTTTAACACCTGTCTGAGGGTTGATCCATATTTTATCTCTTGGCAGTAAAGGACTTATTCTCATCAATGTATGTAGGATTTCAGAGAACTAAAATTCATTAAGAGCTTATATATAAAAATGTTTGCAATTCTAGGCTGTTTTGTAAGTGAGGGCCCCACTAGAATAAGGAATATAATATTGTTATCAGATAAGAATTATTCATTTATTCATTATACACACATAACCATAGGCAAAATTTCTGTCATAAAGTTCTTATTGTCTGATGAATGGAGAACCAGTTCTTGAATTAAAGCTAATCTTGTGCAGACTAACGTAGAATATAGTACTTATATTGCCCTAAAAAGAAAATAATCATGCCAATAGTTTGATGAATTATTTTACAAGAACCAGAACTCTATTTATTGAAATAATATAGTGCTAGCCATAAACAGTATTTAAAAGTAAGCATTAGTGTTATAATTTTGCAATTTTATATAAAACATAAAATCAGCTTTCAATAATACATTTCAGCTTGCAGTTGAAATGCTGTGATTTCTGACATGCATTCAGCCAATATACTGCATAGCTTAAATACATACATTTATGGCACAGCAACTATAACATATGTCAGAGCTTTTATTATTTTGTTTGTATAAATAGGATTCTGAAACCCTCTGATTACACATAAATACTGGTATTTTAAACAATAATGAATGTGAAATTATTGGTCTCTTCTGCTTTTCTACTACTTTCATATAAGTGTAGCATAAATATCTGCATTCAAGTATTTGCCTTTCTTATTCAATGTAGTAAGTTTTTGTTACAAACTGAACTTTAACAAGTGGCCACTTCTTTTGCCATGGGAGCATGGACAACAAATATTTGGACACAGGATGCATGAAAACTACAAGACCTAGTCAATGAGGGATAGGTATGATGTTAATTCAATGAACATATTAATTCAGTGAACATCAAACTGATTTTCTACTATAAGCTACAAAGATGCAACACTTAAGATCTGCAAGTCCTAATCTAGTGCCTAACATATCCTAAATCTACAGATAATCTGTACATGAAATAGTAGCACAAAGAGATACTCAGCTAGGTACAAGACTGATGACTGATGCTTAAAAACAGACTTATCTCTCTTGATAGCATTTTTCTGGGATGAAAGTCTAGGCCAGGGGAATGCCTGCTTCAGCGGGAACATGCCACCAGCGATTCAACCTACTGACTTTCTTGACCCATCTACAGTTGTGCTGTCATGATGCTCAGGCTCAGACGCTTTCCCAGTGAAGGCCAGCATTACTGACTGTGCTGTGAGAACATTACAAGAAAAAGAAAGAGAAAGCAGCAGCATTCATATGCAATTACACTATTTGAATAAATGAGAAGCAAAGATTAAAATCATTATTCCATTGCTCTAAGGCAGAACGAGAACAGAAGTTTACAGAATGCAGATTTCTCTCTATTGCTGACCAAAGACAACTGAAACATGGATTTCCATGAGAAGCGGATTTGACTTAGGAGGCTTGTATAAGCATAAGACCTGCAGTGGTTATCAAAACAATAACTGTTAGATGAAATTAACCCCGCTAAATTACACTACCTTCATCTGTGGAGCCTCATTTCAAGCAGTCATGTCAGAAGCCCTTTCAGCTTTGAATATGTGCTGTGATGCAGAATAATATGTGACTTCTTGCTTTTTGTTTTAGATAGTTTCAATAGCATCAAAAATGCTATGTCTGCTACCTTGTCTCAGCTAATTAATATCACAAAACATGATGAAAGCACACCACTGTCGATTCACTAACAAGATGGTATTTGGTGGGTCTATAGTGACCTGCTGTATGCTTGTTGAAAGAACAAGCAAGTCTTTTGTTAATTAATACATTCACATCATAAGCACTAAAATCAGTGCTGTGCACATGGTATGGGAGACATAATAATGCAACTTCATCTTCCTGTTTCATCATTACTTCTTATCTACTGGTTCATGTGCAGTTTTAACTATCTTGCTACTCTTTTCTCCCCATATATTTTTGACATCCTGTTGTCTTTTGACTTGACAGGTGCCTAGGGCATGGATTATCTCTGTCTTGCCTGCCTATAAAAATATCAAGCATCTATGCCTAGAGGCACCGGTCAGGTCTTTAAGGCACTGCTGCAGCAGCAAAAATCAATAATATTTGGTATGACGGGAATGAACAAAGGTCATTATATGTGAAACTATTTAGGAATTAATAGCTTTGTAGGTATGGCAACAGAGTTCCTTCCCAGTTCCCTTCCCTTGTCCTTGTTGATTGTCCAAAAGGATTTACACCAAGGGAGAGGTGATGTATCCTTTCTGTAGGATAAATCAGCTTGTGCAGATCATTTTGTTGCCATAGCTAGGCTGGTTTAAATCTAGTTTTGATATTTCTGCACTAAGCTACAATCACTGAACTGCACCGCAGACACACACAGGTAAGCTTCATTTTACAGTACTCATCTTTAGGGGGTACTTAGTCCCTGTCTATCTGGTTAAGCTCCTGTTGCTTTGGAGTCATCTGAGGTCACTGCATGCTGACCACAGTGTGCTCAAAGTCACCACGCTTTCAGTGGAAGCACATGCCTGTGCCTTATTCTCATCCATTCCTTACAGTTTCTGGTCAGTAGTACGATGCATGGTTAGAAGGACGTTCAGTCTGTCTGATCCATCAAAGCAGCTACTGTGCCGTTAAATACCAGAAACTGTGACTGGCAGAAAGGGTGAATCACTTGCACAATAAACACAAGATTTTGTCATTTCATCTAAAGCTACAACTGCATGCTGCTGTCAGGAAGTAACAAGTTCTTATTCAAGGATGAGGAACACAGAGAAACAGGAGGAGAAAGGGAGAGGAGGAGGAAGAAGAGATGGTATTTTGATTAAGGCAATATGTTAAAGCATAACATTAAGGCAATATTTTATATGCTATCCTTTTGTTAGGGCGAAATGTTATACCTTCTTATGTGGTCTTCATTGCAGAACAGAAGTCTGTTCCGAAATGTGTAAGACATTGTGTAAATTAAAGGTTAATAGCATTACAGCTGGATGACAATTTTTTCAGTGAAACAATGCTAATTTGCTGAGGCAGAAAGAGATTGTAGAAATACATATTTGTTTTGATGAGTTCCTTCAAAGTTTGGACAGCTTTCTGCTGGAAATATGCTTGGTTTCTCATCTAGCAAGCTGCTTGGGAGCCCAGGATCTCATTTAATTTGCTCATTACCGGTACTTAAAAGTCTCACAAATCCAGGAGCGCACTGCATATGTTTCTAAAGGGGACTCAGCTTGTTGCTCAAGCCACGACTTCTAGGGTTTTTTTTGGCTCCCTGCCACAGAGTTGAAGTGTGGCTGATTCGCACTGCTGTGGGTCTGGGTTTCCAAGCCGCCTGCTCTATGTGCTGCCTGTTGGCCATGGCAGCTGCCCAGACAGGCAAGCTGGGGAATCATAGACTTCTGGCAATGCCAGGAGCCTTGCCTGAATTTAAGCCTCTTCCATTACCCTGGCCAATTTTCTGAGAACTGAAGACAGCCAGTACTGTCTCACTTTTGGAAAACAAACATACAAACTAAACCCCTAATACAAAACAGCCAAACAGAACTAGAAAAAATATTCCAGTTCACTGGAAAAACAAATATTGTGCTACTGAATAGCCATGAACAGCTTATATAGCTGTCTTAGGGTGCAGGTTTATTTTAGGACACTCTGAGTTCAGTCACTATTCTGATTGCCTATGGATGTCAGAGTGAGTTGGATTTTTTGACTGGATGAACTGAAATACTTGGGATGCTGGAAGAACATCTTCAAATGTTACATACTTTTTATAAAATCATGTAGAAGTACTTAGGAATATCCCTCTTACCAATACCATGCCTCTATATTCCATAGCCTATCACTGTTGATTAGGAGATTAAAATGCAGAAAGAGCTCTTCTAAAGAAGAAAATGTAGTTCTGTTCCATCCTTAAGTGAATTAGCATCCTAAACTGGGTTTCTAATTACATTTTAAAGAGCAACAGCTGTTATTAAGCCACTAGATATTTTGGCTTAAAACAGACAAAAAAGTAGGCAACAGTCTCAATTAATCAGGATGCAAAAGAAATGTGGGAGGCAGGATTATTATCTATGCCTGACTGAAATGTAAGCTCCAATTCTGTCTCCTTGCACATCTCAACCCCATCCTGCAGAGAGACACTGTAAGAAAGAGGTGTAAGAACATGTGACAGTGATCTTGGTTTCAATGTTCTGTGGGGTTTTTGAGAAGCACGTGAGACTATCTTGCATGAAGGATGCATCCTGCCAACAACCCCCCAGTAAGCTTCACGTGTCTATATCTAAGAGACATCAACTTGAGCCTATCAAATTTCTGACTGAGATTTCCAAGTATCCCCTACTTATCAAAAGGAGTTCAGTTCTTCTTGTCTTCTGCTGGTGTAAAATAATACTTTCAGTACTTAAACTCACCTATTTTATTTTCTTAATATAAGTTTGCAGTAATGGGGAGTTTATGTACATCTAAATAAAATTATTTGTATAGTCAGCTTATATGTACACATATAGAAGCCTATCTGAAAATCTGGCCATTAGAGAATATACTAGTTAAATAAAAAAATGTGTGTGCTGCACTTGGGAACATAGATTTCCTATAAGTAAAAATCTTATTGAAAAGTGTATTTCACACTTTTCATTTTGGAAAAGATTGTAATGCACCACTCTGCTACAAAAGAATAAGGCATTTTTACCCTGTCGGCCCAAACACTTAGGTTCAAAACTATGTCAAAAGTAAAAATCTGGTTGAATGCCGAATAGCAAATGAGTTACACTCATAGATTCTAACAAATGCGTACATGTTTACAGATGTATTTTGATGACAGTCTTTAAATATTTAATTCCCTCATTTGACTCAAAAACATTCTGCTCTCTGAAGAAAAATCTTAGCTTGCAACTCCTTCAGTCTGAGGAAAAAAATATTCAACTCTGCAACTCAGTACTCTCTTACTTTGACCTTTTATAAATCCACTGAAAATTCAATTTTTCACAGCTGGTCATACACTGAGTAACATAACACAACCTCCTCTTTGTTCAGCACTGTGCCTTATTAGATTGTGCACTGCTCATGAAAATGTACATTGATTATTGCTGTGCACTTTGATAATGAACATGCTTTCACCGCTAAGCTTATTGTACCTATGATCCGTGTGTATACTAATTTATAACGTTGCAAATGGATTCTGTGAAGATGTGACTGTAAATGGGTAAATGTGAGTGCTGTTCATATGTGGAGATAATCACAAATGAGATGCATGTGCTTTAACCAAACTGTCAATTAAAACATCTTGGATGCTTTTCCCTTGGCAAAGAACTGAGCTATACTCAGTAAAAGGTTTATAAACAGATTTACATAGCTTTTAATATTCTGTTTTTCCCAGATGACGCAGTAAACATTAAAATACATTAGTGATGAGCCATACATATAAACAAAATAAAACTCACAATTAAAAAAAAAAGTAGAAAACCAAACATAATAAAAAAACAATGGAGTGGAAAAAATAAACCATCAGCCATATGCTGACTTAGAATATATCACATTCATTGGCAGCTTCTGTGACTTTGCACAGGTCATCTGACCATAACTCAGTGGAGGGGCACCAGCCTGAGCCCTGGCATATCTGACACTGCAAGGGTGCAGATATTCCCCCAAAGTCCCCTTTCCCACATTTATTCTCACTTTTGTGTTGAATCCGTAAATTCAGAATAAGTCCTAAAACAAAACACAGAAGAGTAGGAAGGTCTTGAAGTCTTGATTTTTATTCAAGCTAAACATTTTATGGTGTTTTTTAGATTATTTTCGTAATTTCTTCATTTCTGGACATATTTCTCCAGAACTGCCAACGACCCCAAAATTCAGTTATTGCTAGGTTTAAGTGCATTAGTCACTTAGCCATAATGATGATTGCTATAGTGTTTATTATATTGTTACATTATATTAGATTGGTATATTACAGTCCCTTAAAGTTTGTTACAGCATTTAAAAATCACCACGATAAACTGCAATTCCTTTTCAATAACAAAAGAACTGAAGAAAGATGCTGTGCATTAATATGTAGTTATACTGCTGTGAGATACTACCTACAGACACCACTTTGTGAAAAACATATAAATCGAAGTGATGGCAAAAATTCTGTAGCCCTTTCAGAAAAGCTGGCTGTTGTGAGAGGTTTTGCCTTCATTCTGTTCTGCAGATGGCACCATGTTATTTGTTAAAATCTAGGGATTGCTGTATTCTTATAAGCCCCCACATGGCTCTTTCCATTCGAAGGATGCCAGAGCTCTTTAAGCAACTTCACGAAGTGAACAGTTTCGACAGTTTTTTGCCTGAAGTTATTGCTTATCTCTCAGGTCTTTGCCAGTAAGAAACAATTCCATTAATTCACCTTGGAAACACTGAGTAGATGGGGTAATTGGACTTTGGGGATTTTGATGCTTTTTGTTGCTGTTGTTGTTGTATGTACCTATAGAGTACATTCAAGCCACAACCAGGTGAGCACATCTTCAAGGGTCAAGGCTGGTTTTTATCTCATATAATGACGTACCAGGAGAGCACAACGCTTCTATCCGCTTTTGTATGCAATGCAGCTATTTGCAGGTGGAGGCACTTGTCAACATACCTTTTCTCAAAACCACTACTGAATATATCTATAACAAGATTCAACATTCAAAGAAAAATACCTATCTTCTCTACAGCATACTTTTGAAAGTGCTCTTCCCAGTTCCTTAAGTCAGAAGAGGACACAAGTCAGTTTCAAATTGCTCTCTTAGAAATGTAAACTATGCCCGTGTAAGACCACCCTCTCTCTTTCTGGGAACTAAGGAGTAGTTTCCTTTATAAACTGAACATGTCTGTGTTAAATGTCTCTCTTCTTGAAAAGAGCCATAAAACAGAATATTCTCTTTTTGATACTCTGGAGAATGTGAGATGAAAGTGGAAGAATAAAAACAAACCAAAAAAATCCCTCCAAAAATCTTCTACGAGGAAATCAAAGTCTATCACCTGATGTGCTTTCAGTCTGATAACTGCTTTCATGTGTGTGAATAGTCACATTTTGCACAGCTTTTGAGTTCTGAGGTACTAGCAACCTAAGATGTTACGAAAAATAGGGCAGTCAAGACCAAAATTATGACATTTTAGTTAGTAAAGATGTATTTGAGAGTTAATTCTGAAACTGAGCTATAGAATTCAGTTCCATGCCAGAACATTACCTTGTTCAAACTGCAGCAGTGTTTTAAAGGTATTTAGATGCTTTATTCCCATCATAGCTAGTTTCTGAAAAGTAAGGATAATCCTTTTCTATCTTGTATAAAACTTTTGCATTCAAGTACTATAAAGTTATTACATGCTTGGAAAATGTAATCCTAAGAGGCATATGAGTGAATGGCACAATCCTGCTCTCACACAGCTGGCAGGACTGCACCCACTCAGAGAGACCTTGGCATGCTGGAGAAATGGGCCAACAGGAACCTTACGAAGTTCAATAAAGGGAAATACAAAGTCCTTCACCTGGGAAGGAACACCAGTACAGACCATATGGGCTGACTGGCTGGAAAATTATTTTGCAGAATAGGCCCTAGGGGTCCTGGTGGACACCAAGTCAACTGAGAAATGTGCCCCGAGACAAAGATGGCCAACAACCTCCAGGGCTGCATTAGGCAGACCATTGCCTGCAGGTCAAGGGAGGTGATCCTTCCCCTCTCTTCAGCACTAGTGAGACACTTCTGGGGCTGTGAAGTCCAGTTCTGGGCTCCCCAGTACAAGAGACATCACACAGAATCCAGTGAAGGTCACAAATGTGACTAAGGGACTGTGAGGAGAGGGTGAGAGAGGTGGGACTGTTCAGCCTGAAGAAGAGAAGGCTCAAGAAGGTCAAAGATGGAGCCAGACATTTCTCAGTGGTGCCCAATGACAGCAGAAGAAGTAATGGGCACAAACAGGAGATTCCATTTAAAAATACGAAAGGGGTTTGGGAGGGGTGTGGTGTCTGATGAGTTTTTTTCTTGTTCCCTGCAAGGATGATCAGACACTGGCACTACTTGCCCAGAGAGGCTGTCGAGTCTCTCTCTTTGGAGCCTCTCAAAACCTGACTGGACACATCGCTGAGCAATCTGCTTTGAGCAGGGTGTTGGAGTAGATGATCTCTGAGGTCCCTTCTAGACTCAACAGTTACGTGATTCTCCTATGACTCTCACTGAAGAACTGTCTCTGTGCCTGTACTTCACATCCTGTAAGTGACCTGTTTCTGCATATTGACACAAGAAGGAATAATGAAAAACATTTCTCATCAGTCTAGCAAATCTCATTCAGTTGTATTCAAAAGTTAAATATGAATTTGTGCTGATGGAAATCAGAGGACACTCAAAGACTTTAAATTCACACTTCAGCAACACAATTAATTTTCTTGTCAAAGATGGAAAAAGTGTTATCAACCCAGCTGAAAAAAGGTTCTAGACAGAGGAGTTGTCTTATGCTCATAATTAAATATTTCATTTACAGTTATTATCAAATGTTAACTAGGATATGTTTCTGTCCGTCTTCTGTCAGGATTTGATTTAGTATGCAAAACCTTTCATCCAAAAGATCTATTGCCATTCTATTGAAGATAATATTTTGCCTCATATATGACTGAAAATAATTCTCCAGGTATTTTTTAACTCTAATGTTTCTGAATTTCTTTTTTCCATGCTACATGGATATCCAGAACAAACACAAAGGACAAGTAGCCTGATTATTATTATTTACAATACAGTTACAATAAGACATCATTGTACTCCCATGGTAGTACAAAGAAACGATTATTTGATCTCTGTAACAATGCATCGAGGAACTTCACACAACAATCTGAAAATCTGTGAATGGACTTTATCCCCCTGGTTCATCAGACTATCCAAATATAACAGCTGGCCAGAAAAAAGAGTCAAGTGTAACTCTTAACTATCTTTAAGCACAATTCACTGTTCTAACTACAGGTAGAGGTTTGCACAGAAAAATGTATGCCTTCTCAACATGGAAAAATTCAAACACACAATAGTTCTTAATGGAATGAATTCCAGAAGATCCAACAATGACTATTGCCAGCTGGCTTTTATCTGATTTTATTTATACTGAGAAAACAAAAAGATCAAATACTTCTAGCCAACTAAAGCAAATTATATAGCAATCTGTCATTTTGTGGCTCTGTGAATGGTAGGTACACCAGAGCAGCTGTTTCAATTCATCTAAATTTAATAACAGAAGACATTGGCTTTGGTATATAATCAGAGTTTTTGAGCTGACATTTTATTGAAGTTACTTAAGAGTTTTTATTTCAGTTTAATACATATTTGGGCTTGTATAAAAATTTAAGTAGAAGAGTCTTAATTATGCCTTAACAAACTATATCTCTAATGGGCCAGAAAACTCATCTAAATGAAACCTGAACTGAACTGAGCACAGGTCAATAAAATATTTGGAATTTTTATTTTACTTTGGTAAACTTTCTGTTATTACTCCACATAAAACTCTGCTTGAAATGTAAAGTTTGATGTGAATCAATATCCAATACATATATCTCAGAAAAGCCTTATCTTAGATTTCAAAATCAAAGAGCTATAAAGTACAATACTGTACTGACAGAGAGTAACATAAAAAATGTATTTCCACACTAGAGCACAGCTGCAGTACCAGACAAAATGTGTGTGTGTGTGTATATATATATACATACATATATATATCTATATATCTATGTGTCTTTGTTTAGGCAGTTGTTCTCTCACCTGATGACCCCTCCACAGCCAAGAGGAGAATCAGGAAAAGGAAAGGAGACCCGTGGGTTGAAATGGAAGCATATATAATAAAATAATAAGAAACTAATAATAATAGAAGATACACAAAGTTATACTCAGCCATTATAGTGGTCACAAGTCATGTGTTCCCAGCAGTGAATGCTCTATGATAAACACTGTGAATGCCACAGCTCCAGCAAGAGTGTGACGGTCACAACAAATGGGGAAGTAGGTTTTGGGAGCAGAATGACAACAACTCCAGGAACAACAATCATCAAGGAAAGAGGGTCATCCCCAGAAATTTCTCAATTTATTATTTATAGTATGAAATACTTCTGTTGGTCAGCTTGGGTCAGCTGTGCTGGTTTTTGCTCCTCTCTAGCTTCTGCACCTGTCTAACTCAAAACTACTAAAGACCTTGATTGCTATGGCAACCTGCATACCAGTGCTGGCCAAAATCTAAAACAAAGTGTCTGTCAACTTTGATCCCACTAAATCAAGTGCTGTAGTCATCTCAAAATCAAAAATTCATCTTTCCTTAATAAAAAAAATATTCGATCCCAGCAAAACCAGGACAATATGTGGAATTCACATTCAGTTTTCATGTATCCAAATATGTTTAAAGGCCACTGCCAGAATGTCTTATATATTTAAATGTCTGTTAACAGAGTGGAGACAGGCAAGGCAACATGCGCTTAAAGTCTAACTCAGATTGTGAATCTTCAGATAATGGAACTTTATTTGAATCCCACTTGGGTCGATCCAAAAAAAAATTAAAAAAAATAAATTAAATTAGTATTGCATATCTCCTTTATAGAATATTCTGTGTGGATGAAAGTCTACTGAGACTAGTGAGGCACTGAGTAGAGACATGGTGTAGTTTCCTGTAGTTTCCTGTCCCTCACAGAATCACAGAATATTAGGAGTT
>NW_010202857.1:0-4093 GCF_000695765.1 Mesitornis unicolor | reverse complement strand
TTTTTTACTGTATATAGTTGCCAATGCTTGCTTTATACCCATTACTCCCCAATAGCATAGACATATGTTTTATCCAAAGCTATGGTGTATGTATTCCTTAGAAATTATTGCATTTAACCATTATAATATAGTGCATAGGGAGGGGGGAGATGTGGGCAGTTAGGGAAGCCGGAAGATATCGCGCTGTACGGAAAGCATAGGGCCCCTCTCCTAATAGCCAATAGCGTTTGATTTACGACGTTAGCAGGCGGATGTGACGTTGTAAACTCAGGCTATAAAACGCCCTGTCACCTATCAATAAACGCCATTTGCCGTCCACCACATTGGTGTTTGTGAGCTTATGGTCCGCGCAGACCCAAAGGTGGGGTCGCTGAGCCGTTCCTGAACCAGGTCGCTACGCCTCTGAAGGCAACAGTTTTTTAACTCAAACCATGAGTTTTCTCACTCTTACACCAGGTATTCCAGTTCAGTTAACTAAGCCATTAAAAATGAAGCCATACTGGCTGTAAACCTTATTTCATATTTACAATTCTGCTATGCCCTACAGTAGGAGCTGAAATAGCAGATTTTCTCCTCTAACGCTGCTACTTACTATTGCCTGTCCTTATACAGATTTTGTCAAGTTAAGACTGGAGTTTAGAGATCCAGTAGCCTTTGACCATACTTCTTTCCATGCCTGTACAGGCATAAGCACAGCCCTTGGCAAAGATGACATTGTCCAATTCTGTCACTTCAAGGATCTTAAAACTTGAAGATGCACAAGTCCAACATAACTAATTTAATCTAAAACACATGACTTATAATACTGAGAGAAGTTTATGATAAGTATGTTATGGAAAGCTGCCAGGCAGAAAAGGACCTGGGGGTGTTGGTGGACAGCAGGATGACCATGAGCCAGCAATGTGCCCTCATGGCCAAGAAGGCCGATGGCATCCTGGGGTGTATTAGAAGGGGTGTGGTTAGGAGGTCGAGAGAGGTTCTCCTTCCCCTCTACTCTGCCCTGGTGAGACTGCATCTGGAATATTGTGTCCAGTTCTGGGCCCCTCAGTTCAAGAAGGACAGGAAACTGCTTGAAAGAGTCCAACTCAGGGCCACAAATATGACTGAGGGAGTGGAGCATCTCCCTTATGAGGAGCGGCTGAGGGAGCTGGGTCTCTTTAGCTTGGAGAAGAGGAGACTGAGGGGTGACCTCATTAATGTTTATAAATTGGTAAAGGGCAAGTGTCAGGAGGACGGAGCCAGGCTCTTCTCTGTGATGTCAAATGATAGGACAAGGGGCAATGGGAGCAAGCTGGAGCATAGGAAGTTCCATGTGAACATAAGGAAAATCTTTTTCCTTGTGAGGGTGACAGAGCCCTGGAACAGGCTGCCCAGAGATGTTGTGGAGCCTCCTTCTTTGGAACGTGTTCCTGTGTGACCTAGTCTAGGTGATCCTGCTCTGGCAGAGGGGTTGGACTAGATGATCTTTCGAGGTGCCTTCCAGCTCCTAATATTCTGTGATTCTGTAAGCCATTCAGGAAACCAAATACTCTCTCTTTCATTTGAGACAGGAGAAAAAAGTTCCTTGATACTAAAATTACTGTGTTAGAATTTGTGTGGCTTTTGGTTAATTTACTTTTTAGCGTAAGTTAAGAAAGCTAAGGCTATGAATTGGATACTGTTTCATTTATAAATATCTACTTTATTTCAAATCTCTTCTAAAAAGAGGGCTTAAGGGAAAAAAAACCAATTTAAAATATTAGTAAGTTTGGCTTTAAAAACCAAGCATAGAAGTTGAGCGCAGTGTAAGAAATAAGCCTTTGTTTTAATTAGCAACATATTTACAAGTTCATAAAAATCAATTGAACTGGAGTAGTTTTGTTTGTCACCAATATTTTATTGTAACAGGCACGCTTTAGAAGAAGAAAAAGAAAACGAAGTTCACTGTATTTAGCCTTTGTACTGCTTTGTACCAGCTACTCGACTATTTACAATGCATAATGGTCATAACACAGCCAAGTCTCCATAATAATTTATGCACAAAAAGACACCAGACATTGTGTGAACGTTACAGTGGAATGACATCACAAGTACAGTGATAAGTCAGCATAATACAAAATATGTTGATCTACTGCAAATGGCATTGTTTTTAAAAAACAACAATAAGCTTTTATTCAGTAGTAACTTAACCAGAGTCTGATGCAGAGATTTCTTGTGTAGTTATAAGTCTTTTAAGGGAAGCAACCTCTGCAGATAAGTTTGTTATGCCCTGCCTCAAATACAGTTTCTCTGACTTGGAGACATTAAAGATATTGTCTTTTATTTCAACAATTTCAGTTTTGCAACCACTCTGAATTCTGACATTGAGTTCCTTTTGATGGCACAGTTCTGGTCTGAGAGACCAGTCTTGGATATTAGTCACTTGAATTGAGAAAGGAGTGTGAGAAGAATGCACCAAGTTCTGTGTAGAGTGTTTTTCAAGCTTAACATGTCTTTTTGATGACATATCAATAGGTGATGATAGTTTCTGTGCAGCATCATAGTCATTATCTACTGTTTCCATGTTAACTTGCATGGCTTTGGCTTTAATTCGAAGCTTGTGAGGCAAAGCTGAAGAACTCACTTCTGGAACTTTAACTGTTGCACAAATATTTTTATGTTCAAGTGAGGAATGGATTGGACCCTTAGGAACCTGCTGTTCATCTTCTCCATCAGATGACTTTCCAACTGCACCGTCATCAGTTTCTGAAGATCTGGGAAAATCACTGGAGGACCTATTGACTTGGAACAGAGGAGGAGAATATGAATGCATGTTAAAGGTAGTTCCCATGTAATGTGGATATATGGATGCTTTCTGTAAACTTCTGTAATTCCTTGTCACTCTCTCTAATTGCATGGGCTCCTGTTTTATAAACTGGAACTTAGTTTCAGGACTTCTGTGGTTGTTTTGCATACAACTTGATTGAGTATGCTCTACTGATGATATTTCAGACATATCAGACATAGAGCTTTGAGAAGAATGTATAATGACAGAAATACAACTGTTACCAACTATAGATGGTTCATGTACATCCACAAATGAGTTAATATTTGATTTGGAACTTTGATAATCTTGGAAATACACAGTTGTTGAGCTACTGAGTTTCTGTATCTCTTGGGCATAGGCTGCAGAAGTAATTAAACCAAACTTCAGCTTCAAAGAAAGCAGCTCTGCCTTCAAAGTGACATTCTCCTCTCCCAGTGCAATTAATTTGTTCTCTAAGACAAGGTCATTCAGTCGTCGTTTTTCACGAGATCTTTTAGCAGCTTCATTATTTTTCCGCCTTTTCTCCCAATACATAGCATCTTTCTTTTCATCTGGAATGAATTCTCGCTTTCTCCGGCAAGCTGAAGGTTTGCTTTTTCCACTACTTGCTTCAGTGAGTAGTATCTCTTCAGTTGTAGACAATTCTTCAGACACTTCTGCTAAAGTAGACTTAAGTACCATGATTTTGTCCACATTGCTACTTTTGTCAGCACGTCCGTGTTCCTTTTTAAGGGTCTGCATTTTTCTCAGCTGCATCACAAACAATTTGAAATAGAACTACAATGAGCAACAGAGCAAACTATTCCCCCAGTACTTTCTCATACCACAACTTAATGCAGTACTTTGAGATCCAATGCAGTACTTAAAAATCTATGCATATTCTTCCTTTTGTTTCATATTCTCAAACAGAAATGTCTAGATACAATTTCCTTGGCAGAGGTGATGAGAATCTTCTAAATAATCTTCAATAAATAGAGAATTTAATTACTGTTTAGGAGTTGCTGGTTTGGGCCATTCAAAAGTAACTTTCAATAAAAAGCTTAGAGTAGCATTTGAGTCATTAAACCTGCTGCAATATGAAGGAAGCTCAACACTGAAAGAACTGATATTCTAAGCTTTATGATTTCTAGGTAGCAGATTTGCTTTCAAAACAAATACAATACAAAGGAAAATGAATTAAAATTATATATTTGAATTTTGATCTGACAATAATGCACAGAATTTTCCATAATATCACTGACCAACTTAAACCTAACACTTAACACTGCTGAACACCAGACATGTTGATGAGCAGCACTGGAAAGTATC
>NW_010202856.1:0-12708 GCF_000695765.1 Mesitornis unicolor | reverse complement strand
TTCTGTGATTCTGTGATTGTCTGCCATATTAGGGCAGTTTGGAGACTGCATTTTATGTAAATAGCTTTATATCACTTAATGAGCATCCTGGTAAATGAGCTCTTTCAGTGAGGTCAATTCTGTTTAGCCATTTTTTTTTCCCCAGAGATCAGCACCTCCTTTCACTTTTAACATCTGTTTAGGTTTTGGATAATACAGTTGTAAACGAGAAATGGGAACTTTTGATGAAGATGTTTCACTGGTGTCAGATTTGGATCTTTTGTAGTTGAATTTTGTGCTGCCTAATAGAAATGAATACGAGGGGGCGTGATGAAGTCATGGCAAGGTGTATTTCCCCATGTACATACGTTGCAGGGTCTAATTTCTGTTTCCTGGAGCAAAAATTTAAACAGGAAGTTTCATGGTTTTTCTCACTTTTAAGCTATAAAGCTGGAAGTTAAATGATGAAGCAGCACTTAATTAGGGAAACCTGTGCATTGAAGAAACTAACTCTTCCAAGTCCTTTCTTTGAGAGCCCACTTGTGCATTCCTAGTGAACTTGTACATATGTGAGTCACTTGAGACTGAAGAATTTCTCTTAAACTACTGGAATTTGGGTGTGCTTATGCACACCCGTGTGTGAGCTTACAGAGCAGCGTGAGGATGCTGGGGCTTTGATTCCTCTCCAGCATCTTGTTGACATGGAGCACTCTCTGTTCTGCATTGCACCATGGTTTTGCTTGGTTATTTTCTATGTCAAGGTTGTCCATTTTTCCCCGTTGTGCAGTTTGGGAGGGCAGGACTGCAGTCTGTGCTGGGTGATGGGTTCATGGGGATGCTCCTGCCGTGACTTCCCTGCTCTGTAGGAGTCAAAAGGCCATGGTCACCGATGGCCTGGTAGAGATTTTGAAGTTGGCATCAGTGTGGGGCCTGTCAAGCGAAATTGGGCGCTGTGTTACCTTCTACTGACACCCCACCACCCAGGGTATGGCATCTCCTTATTACTGATGGTCAGTCAAAGCCAGCATCACCATCTTTTGGTGATGCCGATCTCCATCATCCTTTGAGCTACTGCTAATTGCCATAACTCTCAGCACCCAGATGCCGATCTCCATCATCCTTTGAGCTACTGGTAATTGCCGTAACTCTCAGCACCTGCTTTTTTCCCCCTTGTTTTGTAACTCCTGGTGGGTGCAGGTCTCTTCTCCCTGGTGATAGGACGAGGAAATGGCCTAAAGTTGGGCCAGGGAAGGTCCAGGTTGGACATGAGAAGAAACTGTTTCACTGAGGGTGAGTAAATACTGGATTAGGCTCCACAGGGAGGTGGCCACCATCTCTGGAGGTGTTCAGAAAACCCATTGATGTAGCGCTAAGGGGCATGGTTTAGCTGAATAATTGGTAGAGTTAGGTTATGGTTGGGCTTGATCATCTTCAAGGTCTTTTCCAACCAAATGATGCTGTGATTCCTGCCTGTCCTGACAGCTTCTGGGTGCCAGTTCTGTCCTCTCAAAAGGACAGAGACCAGATGTGTATCGTAAAGGGAGTGCTTGGTTGCAGGAGCTTCTGTTCAGTAGTTTCTCCTACCACGAGGAGGAGGCTTCCTAGTGTTGAAGGGGTTACTTTGGGCTCTGGATCTCTTGGCTTCTCAGGAAGGTGTTAGCTGTAACCCTAAATGAGTGCTTTCACATTGCAACATGGGGTCAACCCCTCTCGACTGAGATGAATCCCCTTCCTGGCTTTTCAGTCTTGTGCCTTCTGCTGTGGTCCCTGTGTCACTCATGCTCTCAGTGCCAGGCTGGTGATGCTTTACTGGTCCAGAACGATTTAAAATCCTCTTAGATAAGACTTAATTGAGTGCTGATGAGCATTTCTGAACGTTCCAGGGGCTTCAGCTTCTGTGTAAAAATCATCTCTAAGTAATGATAGAGTCATTAAGGACTGCCGTGAAGCCTCCTCTTGTGAGCCATCCATGTGCCATCAAATCCGAGCAATTTGGGTAATATCACTAAAATATATGTCAGTGTGTGATATCTTTTGTGTAGCTGTCAAGAGCTTCATCCATATTTTCCCAGGTACTGTGTAATTAGGGATCTCACAGGCCAACAGCCAATGTAGCATTTGACACAGCCAATTCCTCGCTCCTGTTTTTGGATATTATCAGCCAGGTAGATTTTATAGTAGAAGGGCAACTTTTTGGCTTGATCCTTGTTGTGATAGTGTGTGTCTGTCAGAATAATAAACATTTCTTTCCCTGTGTAATTTAATCATTGTTTCTGCCTAAGTTGGGCTCTGATGAACAGGAATAACCAGTTCCCCTCCTTTGGGCATGGGTTTGGGCTGGGAATGGGGGAGGCTGAAGGGTTTTAATGTCACTTTTTCCTGCTTTTGGGGGTGGTTGGGTTTTGGTTGGTTGCAGCTGATGCCGTCACGCAGAAGGCTGCTACCTCTGCAATTTGCAGGTTGTACGTTCATTAGATTAATTAGAGCAGTGCCCCAGTGTTACCTGCTGGTAAGTTTAGGGGTATCAATCCTCATCTTATTTCCCTCACCTTTTTGGCTTGAGACAAAACGTTGAGCTCAGTTATTCAACTCCATGTCCATCGCTCTCATCTTCCCTAGGTCTTTCTGCAAATCCTGTATTTGCCTTGCACAAACTACATCTCAATACCGGTGTGAAGTATTTCAGCAGCATTTTCTGAGCTATAAAAGACCGTATCGTGCAGCTGAAGGCTGATCCCACTAGCATCCTACATCTCAGTGATCATATTTGTACTTTTACACTGTGCTGAGTTGGTACCCAGTGCGGGGAAGGGAAAGGAAATGCAATACATTCCTTGCCAACACTCAACTGGTCAAGCAGGTGGGAAGCTGCACTTGTGTGCAATGCTGTGTGATGGCACTGAGTGGATCCAGTCAATCCGTATTTTTAAGCAGAGTGAATTAGCACCAGTGAGATCCCTCAAGTACTTTGCTTAGGGAGGGTGAGTATTGCTCCTCCAAGTGGTCCTGACCTAATTTTCATTTTCACTTGTAACTTTTTCAGGTTTTAATGTTTTGTATTGGAAAGAAGGTGACTGGAAATCTGAAAATTACCTTTTTTCCCCTAAGTTCTTCATCTTTGACAAGCACTGAAGCAGACTGGCTATTTCAGCAGTGATTTAAAGCTCGTGTGTACCTTGTGTTTTGCGTGCAGACTGCAGGGAGATCTTGCTGCCAACCATGACGGAGCAGCTCAAGTACCACCTGGAGAGACAGGAGGATCTGGAGGCTTGCTGCCAGCTGCTGAGCAACATCCTGGAGGTGCTCTACAAGAAAGACGTGGTTAGTACTTGCCTTTCAGTGACAACTGACACTTCAGTGGGTCTTAATAAATGAATTAAAAAGATGGCTCCTGATAGCTTAGAATTTATTTTCCCTTTTTTTTTTCCCCACCCTAACCAGTCTTTTCTTAGGGTAACCAGTGATGGGGATGTGTTTGTGTGACGTCTCAGAATGTTTCTTACCGTTTCTGAGACACACCAATACAGCACTGTTATCCGATAACACTTTTCCATACATCGGTTGGATAGTGAGTAAAAAGATAATCTCAGGAGCTCAGTCTTTCTCTTACACGGTGGAAAATGTTTGGTTTGTGTTTTGCTTTGGCGTTTTTCCATTTTTTGAATTTTTTTTTCCATGAATATTTTGAGGAATGCACATTTGAGTGGCTGATACTGAAGAGGGATATATATACACACACACATACATATACACATGCATACATATATAAGTATGTGTTTGTATGTATATACAGTAATACATATACGTACAAAGACACACATATATGTATATATAGTGTCTCTGTGTATGTGTTTGTGTGTATATGTACAGTGTGTGTGTAGTTCACAGGTGTATATACGTGTGTGTGTGTGGTATACATGCACGTGCACTTCTATTGCAGCAGCAGACTTGTTTAGCATTTTGAAGTGCCATTTCTGTTAGCTAATACAGTTCTCCACCCTGGTAAGAGGTGATGTGCATTGGGAAGTGATGGATACGATCACCAGCGTGGCTGTCTCCTCGGCTCAGGATGCAAACAGCCGAGGCGGTTGCGTGTAAGAACCTGTGCGGTGCCCCGGGCGGGTGCAGATGTGGAGCTTGCGTAACAGGCCCTGTTTTTGTCTTTCCTCCACTTCACACTGTTATGCAAATATCAGTGCTTTGCACAGGAGCTGTGATGATTTGAGGCTCTTGAAGGAGCTGGGGCTGATGAGGCTGCTGTGCCGAATCTCACACTAATGCAGTTGGAAAGGACCTCAGGGGTCAGCTGCTCGCATCGTATCTGGCATCTTATTTGACTGGCCTAGCTGGAGCAGGAGAAGGGGACAGGGAAAGGAGAGGAAGTGAGGAGCGATGTGAAGTAAAACTAAAAGTAGGCAGAGAATCTTGGAAAACACTCATAGGAGAGGAAGCGGGGAGAGCTGAAGGGTGGAGAGGAGCAGGGCACTGATACAGATGTGTCCTTCCCTCATCCCAGAGACACATCTGTCAGCAGCAGGGAGAAGCATCTGTATTGGAGCAGTAGCTGTGTGTATGTGCTGATGGTGTGCTCGTCAAATATGCAAATGCATGTTTTGTGTAGGCACTCCTGCCTTTGGTAATGAAGTGTACACCCATGGTCAGCTGTGGGTGATGATGCGGATCCAAGGGGAAGAAAGAAAATGGTACAAAAGTGTTTGGCGAACGTGCAACGCAAAGGTGCTGTGTTATTTACGTAGTATCATCTGGGAAAATGCTTCCAGATGTTGGCCTTTCCCTCTCACAGACACTTTTTGATTTCTTTTCCTTCAGACCAGTGAAAACTGTGAAGAAACCAGTTCATAAAGCATAAGACGGTTTCTTTCTCCTGGTCGTGTTTTTCAGCTTCGGTCTCTGTAGCCATCGTTCTGCAGGAGGTTTCTCAACTTCTTGGAAGGTGGTTGCATAAATACTTCATCTTCAACCCTTTCAGAAATAGTGGCAGATTTCTTCTGATACAGAAATACTCATTTGAAGCCATTGGCTGAAATTGCAGATCCTTAACAGAGGTTTTGCTTTGCTTTTAATTGAGCTGTTGCAGAGCAGCTCCCCAGATTTGGTGTAAGGCCTGTGGGCTTCTGACGTTGGGGAAAATACAATTCTGATTTAACTCAATGTCATGGGCTCTGCTGCACTTCGAGGGACTTTTCATTTAAATAGTTGTAGCAGTACATGTTAATTTATCAGTAACGTGTATTAATAAAATAAACTGTGCTTGGTGTTTGTTAAGATGGGAGACTTCACTTTCTGCTTCTGATCGGCAGCGAGCGGTGTTTGATTTAACGTTCGCAGGACGGGGGGATGTAAAGCCAGGCATAAAGCGTTCAGTTGTGTCGGTGTCTGCTGTCCGCGTGTGTAATTTCTTCTCCGTCCTCAGGGCCCGACGCAGCGCCACGTCCAGGTCATCATGGAGAAGCTGCTGAGGACGGTGAACAGAACGGTCATCTCCATGGGCCGCGATTCAGAGCTCATCGTAAGTCCCTCTTAAATACCAGAAGTGTGGAAATACCCGTGTCTTTGTTACCACATGGCATTCATTTGGCTCTACAAGTGTTTAGTGGCCTTTTTTAACGAGATAACCGAGGTGGTGCCAGTATTTGAATGTGGAATGGAGCCACTCATTATTATTACTGGGTGAAGCTCTGGGACTGCAATGGGAGTTGCAAGTTATGTTGTTTTACTTTGGTGGCGTAGCGCTGTGGTTTTGGAGCTTGCCATGTGAATTTTTCAGCTGTGTCATTAATATTGGTGCAAATAATGAAAAAAAAAACCACTGAGACATTGACATCTAAAATGGGGAGAGATCTTTGTGTTTTTTTGAGAGTGTCACTGTGTGTTTGCCTTTACCTTATTCTTCCTGAGGTGCCTGCATCTGGCACCTAACATATGGGAAAGTGGTCAAACTTTATTTTTGTCTTCTATTTCCATCACTTGATTAGTTTTCGTGGGTTTTGTTGGGAGAAGGTGATGATGGGTCACCAGACCCATTGTTGGAGCAAGAAATGGTTATAAGTAGAGATGGTTCTTGCAGAATATTCCAGCACTGGGATGCAGCGATGGTGGAAGGAAGTCAAAGGGTTATGTTGTTATTTTGTGTGGTACCACAGAAATTATTAACAATATACAGAATAGATGCTTTAATATCGTTCTGTGCAAGGGTACAAACTTGCCTCCTTCCCCCAGTTGCGCAGAGCGTGTTACCTTGTAATGCACACACAGGAAACGTCTTCGGTTGTGGTTGGGGTGTGGATTAATTACTGTTTTGATGAACACGATTTAGCTGGTATTTTAAAAGGTTAATTACTCCTCTTGCATTTCTGAAATCATATTGGAAAACTTCTCCTGTAGATACATATATTAACTAAGCACAGTTGTATTAAAAATACCCATAGTGATCATGGATACAGCCTGAAATCACTCGGTCTGCACACTCTGTAATTGTGTAATGAGCATTAATCGGCCTGGGTACTTTTGAGTGCTTACTCCTATCTGAAAATTCAGTGACAATTCATTTTTGGGCTGTCAGCACAGTAGGAAGAGTGAAATGCAAGTGATAATGAGCATAGCCTGACCCTCGTGGATCAGGATCAGGTTGAAATGAGGCATTACCCTTTCTCCTGTCAATACCAGTGTGGGTTTACCTGGAATTGGCCATACAGAATAAGTAGAAGGCAGGAATTTTAAAAATAAAGGATCTTATAGAGGCCATAGTCCAAGTAACTTTTTCAAAAGAAGTGAAATACTAGATGTAGTAATTTGTTTCTTATGTAAATGCATTGGCATTTAAAGCTGGCATGGTTTCATCTGGAAGAAATACTTTGCTGTGTCATCTTCATTCAAAACCTCACATTGCGTCATGCACTTTAAATGTAAGGAAATAAAGACCTTTGGGGCAAAAATACTTGAAAAATGGCATTTAGTCCTATAGACGTGAACTATACCTGTTGAGATTTGTCAGCAGTTTGCTTTGATCTGGACACATTTGTGTGAGGACCCTGCTTTGAATGCTCAAATGAGCGGAAGATGCCGTCCTCATCCGAGACAAGACCTGTGTTGGGTAGTGATACAGAAAGAGGGATTCATTATCCCCTCACAGCATCAGTCAGCTTTAATTTCAACCTCTGTTCTAATACAATATATATATATAATGGGATTTTGTTGTACGTGGAGGTATAAAATTCTTCACTGGAAGATGAGGTCAGGCAAGGGATGGTGGGACTGTCCAAATGGGGCTGCTCCACTGGAGAACGTACAGGCCAGGAAATAGCATTTTGGTAACTCGGACCTAATTCAAGCTCTTACCAGGTGCCTGCTGCATCTCATTCTAAATATGGGAGGTTTGGGGT
Source organism: Mesitornis unicolor (assembly GCF_000695765.1). NCBI lineage: Eukaryota > Metazoa > Chordata > Aves > Mesitornithiformes > Mesitornithidae > Mesitornis > Mesitornis unicolor. The sequence goes on along the minus strand of NW_010202856.1, from coordinate 5,326 downwards.
ACAACTTTTTAGAGGTTTTTGGTCTTCGGTGTTCTCAAGGCTGTGTCTCGCGTCGGTGGCAAAGTTTCTGTTAATCAAACCCTGGCAATTTAAGTTTCAATTACAGGAGGGGCCTTTTCTGCCGGGATGAGCAGACTGGAAAGGTTCTCCAGTTGTCACTTTTCACTTTGCATGTGGGGTTTTCTGCAATATTTAGTCCTTAAACACGTGAGATTCTGGATGAAAATCATAAACTCCATTGATTTATTATCTAGTGTTTCTTCTTCTAACTCGTCTCTCTTCTTTCAAGCTAATTCTCCTTTGAAGATGTATGATAAAAACAGCTTAAGTGATGGGTTAAAGTTGACCGTAGTTTTAGTAGAAATTGGTGGCACGCTCTCTCCTAACCTCCAGAACTTGTTAAAAAACCACAAGCCCTTGGTTTTGCCAGTGTCCTTATAAACTAAGATGAAGCCCAGTCTGGCCACTTACACAGCTCGTTTCAGTGAGAACAGGAAATTTATATACTTGGCAATGAGCATTTGTTTCCAGTTATCAACTCAAACCTCGTCACCATGTTAATACCTGTTCATTTTGGCTACTTTTTCTCCTGGAAATCTCATGGGTGATTTGTCCTTGCTCCGGTTGCCGCCCGAGCAGAGGTTTCTGTGCACGTTGGTGCAGCGCAGGTGAGAATTTGGGTGCTGAGTTGCCTGGTGCAAGGTCAGGATACCAAAATTGGGTGCTTTGGGCTCTCCTTTTGCACGTTGCTGGAGCTCATCCCGCTCATGGTGTGGTAGGAAGTCCCCTACAATAATACCACAATCTTTTCTACTGAAAAAGGGAGAATTGAGCGAGCTTGCTTGGGTCTTTGCAGGCTCATTTCAAACCGTCCCGTTCCTTGCTTAGCAGCTTTTAAGGAATTATTCATCCCACGCGAGTTGGCGTTTCGGCCTCCTTCAGTAAATCCGAACTGAGCGTCCGTGGCAGCAGATCCAAACCGGATCACAGCTGCTCCCTGCTCCTCGTGGTCAGCGGCGCGGGGCGGTGCGGTTGTTGCTTAAAAAGCCAAGGAAACCAGGCTGGACTCTAATTTCAGAAAGCACGGCCACGTGGGGTTTGGATCCCTCTGTGCACGGTGTGAAAACCTGCTGTGATGGGGGGAAAATGCAATTTTGGGTGTTCTTGACGTGTGAGCAGGAAGCAGTGGCCAGGAGAGGACTTCATGATGTTACAATGAGTGGAGCGTCCTCTACGTCGCTTTTTTCCTCCTCTTTACACTTTAAAACAAGGATGTGGTGAAACCAAACCAGAAACGCTGCAGAATTATCAAAAAGGACGGATGATAATTTGTAATTCTCCAGCTCTTGGCGTCTTCCAGGTAGGAAAATACGAGTTTAAGTCTAAAAATGTGAGTTATTGAGGGTCAGGGGAGAGAGTTCTGGGGCTGAAGTTGTGTAGGAGCTGAAGCCAGATGTGAATTATTGAAGGTGAGAGCTTCATTTCCTTCACCAGTCGTCTGCAGTGTAAAAAAAATCCAAATTTTACTGTATTTCATGTTTTCTTGTCTTTCAAAAACATTTGAGGTTCAGTAGTGCAAACTGATTTAGCAGAAACCGAGGTTGAAGGATGGTTGTGAACTTGTTCATCACTAATACCGACCTTTTTTAGTGTACAATTACATCACGGATGCAGCGAACGGTCTGGAGAGAGCCCTGCCGGGGCTGTCAGAACAAACTGCATTCCCCTGAACAAACCAGCAGCGAATTTCTGGCACTCTGGTTATTAAAATAAGCTGATGGAGGCTGAAATAACACTAAAAATGGTGACCGTGTTGGGAGAGCGGTCGTGTTTTCGTGGCAATCCAGCTCACAGATCCCAGCAGTGATCTGTTGAGTTACAGAGATGCTGCAGGAGGGGTATAACCTAACAGCAGCCTTGGTTTGAAAGTGTCGGTGGAAAAGGATTTGGAAAAAGTGCTCAACCTTTAAAACAGAGTGAAATTAAAGATGTCCTAGCGGTGGTTTTGCATCCTAAGCAAGAAAAAGCAAACACTTTGTACCCATGGCAGGATTTTCCAGTTTTAATCATGATTATTTTTTCAGTTTATCCTGATTTTTAACCTATTTTTACAGTGACTTTTCTGTAAGAAAACGTGGTTCCTACGAGCTCTAAAACAAAGGCTGTAACTGCTGCTCCATGGAAATGATACGGACTCAGAAAAACAGCAAGTCATAGAAAAATCTCTGCGGTATTTATTGACTAAAAAGTATTTTGAAAGCGTGATACGGGCGAGGTGCACAGAGCAGATCGGCGGGTGGGAGCGCGCGGTATCGCCGGTGAACTCAGCAAAGCTACGCCGTGTGCCACACCGAGGTGAAAACGCGTTTGCCTTGGTGATAACCTCAGACCTGCGTCTTACAGGGTCGTCTACAGGAGGGTGAAAACAGCTCTGTCAGTCACATTTAACTAAAAGCTCTAAAGAATTAGGGGTTGATGGTGTTTTCTCAGCGTCTAACCTGAGCCCGAGTGGTTCTAACCGCAGTAGGATAAGGATGCATTTTACGCGCTCGCGAAACCAGGTTGTTACAAACTGCGGGGGGAGGACGGAACAGGAGGTGGCAGCGGGGCTGGAGGCGGACGGGCGCTTTCCCGGGTTCTAAAAAAAGGTAAAAAATTAAAAATTTGGCAACTCGGGTAAGAAAACAGCCTGGCCACGTACAGGACGCGCCGGGAGGGCTTCCGCTCGGAGCTCCTCTGGGTTTCACCGAGGAGTTTTCCTCTCGTTTAGATGATTTCAATGTAGATTATCCTGGTTACAGAACTGCGGGCTCTGAGCAGTTCAGGTTCGTGTCCCTGCGCACCGCAACGCGTTCAATCCGCTTTGAATCATGGGGAAAGCTGCTGATTGGGCTGCACTAACGATTTGTCGTTGATTGCCGTGGAGAGATGCTTTCATTTCTTTAAAAAAACGCTAGGCATGGATGAGTCCGTTCATTATTGACACTATTTTAAAATAATACTGAATAATTCCTTATTTTTTTTTTACGTCCATACTTGAGATTTATTTGGGAAAAAAGAAAAATAAATATAGATTGTTCTTTTTTTTTTCTTGCTTGGAAATCCTTGGGTTGGGTCTCTAAAACACGTAGCGCGGGCTGCCTTGTAAACAGTTTCATAATTTCGATTAAAAACGGTACAAAAGACATGAAACACGTTTTCTCTTCCCACGTGAGACAATTGCACTTCCCTCCTGGTGCCCGGGATCTCCTTTTGCCAACCCCTCAGCTTTCACAAGAGGATTTCAGGAGACGGTTTGCTTCTGTACAGGAACTCGTAGCCCTCTGGAAGGTTCACTGAAAAGTGCCTTTTTTTTGTCATTAAATTCACTTAGAGGTGGCCACAGACATCGTCTGCTCCCACTTTAACTTCCTCTTCTTGCTCTTTGCATCGGGGGGTAACAAAAACCCAAGTTATTGTCCTCGATTTTCCTTGCAGCGATGGATTTGATGCTGAGCTAAGAGGAAAAAGAGGGGAAATGAGAACGCCTCAACTGTTTTAATATGTGCAAAAACTCCTGCTGGGGGTTACACTTCTCTGCCTGAAGGCTGAAGAATTTGGTATCTCAGCGGGGCTTGCAAGTTTAAAAGCAATTCTCGGTGACGCTGCGTGTCTCAAATTATCTGAAATCTAGAAAATTATCCGAAATATTATCTGAAATAGCTAAAAAAAGAGGGTGATTCCCACTTCCTGGCTGCTTCTGCCATGAGGGATTTGTCCACGTTTCCAGGTGCAAATTTAATGACAGCAGCGAACTTAAAGGAAAAAGCTGCAGTTTATAATTCAGAGTAAAATTGTAAGCGTTATTTAAATAAAAAAGGGGGGGGAAAAATGGATTAATGTCTCTTCCCAAAGCGTGTTGGTTAGCAAGTACAATTAACACCGAGTTATAAATTACCACGTGTTGGGAAACCCGTCTGAGAAGCGTAGGAAATAAACAGCACTTGAAATCGGCTCCTTCCAAGGAGGTTTCGGAGCACAACGCACGCTATAAATTTCCCGGTGCCTTCTGCAGTAGCCTCGAAGTTTTCCCAACGACTGCGTTATAAAAAGATATTAAATTTATTTGGCAAATGCCAACCGTCTGCGGAGCTTTGGATGGGATCGGTTGTGGGTTTTTTTCTATGCCAAAATGTGTGTCGTTTAGAGCTTTTGGGTACCAAAAAGACTGCAGGTGAGACCTAGGACAGATGGTTGTCCCGTACCCGTGACCCTGTCACCTTGGTTAAAGGCTTGTCCTGATTTTTTTGGGAGGTCTGGAGCCGCTCACCCACGGGAGATGAGGACAGAGCTAAATGAGATGGGATGGCGCTGCCGAAATGGGAGAGCTGGGTCGGCGTCTACATCGCGTGAAGGCAAATATACAGAGAGTCCCATCTTGGAGACGATTCTTGGTCGTGGACCACGTGAAAAATTGTGCTTTGTCCAGGATTTCGATGTGCTGAAAACCGCACTCCCCGATCAACACGGATCTGTAAAACTGGAGACCGTTGCAAACATAAGGCTTGCTTTGATATATATTTTTTTTCCCCGTATTTAAAGAGAATAAACCAACCCCCGGAGGCTTTAAAACAACAGTGATATTGAGCTGTGTACAGGATGGCAGCCTAGGGTTTACCAGGTCGGACCGTGACGCTTTCGGCTCTAAGGGATAAGGGGTTGGGGGGAAAAACCAGTTTGACTTTCCCTCTCGGTACAGATTTCAGCTTTTACATCCCACGTTGGTGAACCGCAAAGAAAAGCTGGCAAGGTTTGACCCGACGCCTCGCTCGTGGGCGTGAGTTCATGGGTACAAAGGCCTTTTTGGTACGGACGGTGAGGACTGGCCAGGGCTGTGGCGGCCGGTGACGCTGCTGGGTGTCCCGAGATCCCGCTGTGGACCATCGATGCGGCTCCAAATGCTTGTTCAGGCTCCACGGGTACAGGACGGGGTTAAAGGAACCAGAGTTTCCATCTGCCGTGCTTTTTGGACTCAGTTTTGGATTTTTGCTTGGGAGTGGAGGAGTAGCTCTCCTGAGAATAAGGCAAAGGTGCAACCTGAGTTTCCTCGATAGGATGAAGTTTTCTCAAAACTGGCTGGAGTTTATCCTCTTGCTGTTTAAAATCCAATTCCACACTGGAAATGGGAAGAATAAAGCAATCAGTTACAAATGCCGATGGGAGAACAATTTCAGTTAAGCGTAATTTCTTCCCCTTAGCCGTTTCTCGCAAGTTTTACCACGAGTTACATTAATTTCCCCAAACTGCTGCCCTGTGTGTATCACAGAATCCCAGAACGTTAGGGATT
>NW_010202855.1:0-9747 GCF_000695765.1 Mesitornis unicolor | reverse complement strand
ATTCTGTGATTCTGTGATTGGCAGCCTGAGTTAATCGGGAGGTTTGATCTCTGTCCTGTGCTGTAGGATTTAGGTAATTTTGCACCGGTTGCAGTCTCTCTGTGGTTTCGCTTGGATTTGCGAATCATTTATATGTAAATGATGCTGATCTCTTGTTCTTTCCCTTCTTACCAATTAACTTTGTTTTAATGCCCACAGTCGTGTGAGCAAAACCAGCAAGCGGTGCCACCTGGGGCCTGTAAAATTGGGTGGCGTTAGCGTGGCATTCGCAGGCGCTCGTTACCAAATGCACTCGTTGAATAATCAGGCTTTTGACCCGAGTTCAGTGGCATCCCATCCATCTCACTGCGTTAGGCCACGTCGAGTCAGCTCTTTCATGGCTTCTCCTCATTTGCCCTATATAAATAGCAGAGGCATTTGTTTTTAAAAGCAGTTGAACAAGGGGATAAAAAACAAAGGTTGGAAGAACGAGCCTTCAAAGAGATTTCGGCACCGGTGCCAAGGGGTTTGTGAAAGATAAATCAACTCTTTTTCTTCTTTTTAATGGCTAAAGGAAAATGCCGTGAGATCTCTGGTGCCTCGCTGACACAGTCAAGTTGCCCGAGCTGTTCCAAAAACAACGCGCCCCGGGATATTCAATGATCGTCAATGAAAGCCAGGCTCAAAACGCAGCACCCCTGCGTGCGGATCAACGGGGGCTCCTGGGTGTTCAGTGTCTGGTTTTATGTGCTCCTGACTGGCTGTAGGGATGATTGCAAGGGGGATTTGCCGGTTTTGGCTTTGACTTTGCATCTGCTGTGTCTGCTTGGTACCTCTGCGCCTGTAGTGCACGGCGTAGGTCATTTCGCAAATGGAAAATCACTTGTTATTGCGTGAGTAGATGGGAAAATTACTGCCGGTTGTTATCTACCGGGCTAATTGTTGTTATGAAGAAATAAATTACGTGCTCATGGCAAAGCCTGTTAGGGAAAACAGATAATATTTGACCGAGTTTTCTACTGGATCTAATCCTCCTTGTGGCATTAGTTGGAAATCCTGTGCTGCTTGGTCATCTAGCACCGCTTCGAGAAGGAACCTGACAAAATCTGCCGATGTCTGCAGGATTTTGCTTTGTGGTTTTCGGCGTTCATTCAAAACCAAGGCTTGTAGTGGGAGAGAGGTGGCACAAAAAGGCTGGAAAATCTGAGCGACGAGCTCAGGAGGCCTGATTTCAGATCAGTGTCCTGCTGCTCAGGGGGTTTAGTGCTTTATTGGTCACCGTTTTGAAGGCTGGGGGAGAAGATAACGCAGTTTTTGCGGGACGGTAGAGCTGGGATTTTTAAATGTAATGTTTTCTTGCTGCAAAAATACCAATCCCTCAGAAAATCATGTTTACCATGCTGCTGAGTTTAAAAATTTGAAGACAGAGTGCCCCAAGCTTGGAGTAAAATTACCTAAAAGCAGAGCAAGCATGAGCTTCGGTGCCTCTTCATTGATTACACTGGGGCAGAAGAATTGCTCACAGCACCTTGGGCTTAAATGACATTAAGAAACCTTTTCAGAATGGGAAACCTCCTATTTTACACTAAAAGTAGGGGTTTCTATTCTTGAAATAGGTTGTCTTGTCTGAACTGCAGTGACAGCAATATCATTATACATTAATAACTAATATTGCACTAATAGTGAGCGTGCTCTGCTTCACCGGACCTAGAAGGGACCTCCACTCTCAGAAGCTCGCAGACCAAGCCTGCTCACGCAGCTGGGTAGGTAAAAGGTTGTTCCTTGGAGCAGCAAGGTGATTTTCCCATTTAATTTTAATTTCTGGCTCGGCTGGATTTCACACGTGGCCGTCTTTAATGTCAAAACTCCAATTGGCGTCACTGGATGTGGAGCAACTGCGACTGAAGGATTTGGGGGATTCTGGAAGAGATGGGATGTCAGGGAGAAGTTTTGGCATGGGAATTAAAAAGATTAGTGGCAGGTGAGGAGGATGCCTGTTCATGTGGCCTCCTTACCTGGCTTTCTTGGGCAGCCCCAGTGTTTCTCTGGGCAGGAATTGAGGGGATGGTCGTGATTATCTGGCATTTAAGTGGAGTAAAAGTGCTATGTTGAGATAAGCAGACAGGTGCCTGTCTTTGGGAGAGGCAGAGGAGATGGGAGAAGCAGGCTTCTTCACAAGGGGTACGTGTCAGGGCAAGGCAGGAGCAATCGGAGGCAGCCTGCCTCAGTTTCCCACCTGAGATTCCAGGTCAAGCCATAAAGAAATCCTTGTGAAGCTCCTTGCAAACACCTTGGTCTAAATAAAAGGCAAAATCAGGCCATTTTTAAGGCATCCCTCAATATTCACCACGCGTGGTCCTTAGCACAGATGTTGCAGACTGTAGGATGGGTTAATTTCTAAACCAGATCCCCCACCTCTTGCTGCTCAACTGCCCATCTCAAGTTTTAAATGAAATAACCTGCTGGGGATTAAACTCTGGAGGATTCAGCCAGGCTGACGTGCACATTTGCATCTGCGGTGTGGTTCACAGCTCGAGGGGCCGAGCGCTGCTGTCGGGATGAAGCAGCAAGGCGTGAACTTGGGAGAAAATGGACAGGGCTGGAGAACAGCCCTGGGTTCATCCCTCCGTGCACCGCCGTTTTGGAGATGGGTTTGCGCAGTGGATTTTTTATTACGCCACGGAAAATGTTTTTTCTGTCCAAACCAGCTGGGTCTTCAGCAACACTAAAAAATTAAAAGCACTTCTGCGCTAGGTGTTCCCTGAAAGATGGAAAAATAAGATTTTTACATTAAAATGCCAGGAAGAAAAATGGGGAGGGTATAAAGTGCTGCTTTATTTTCATCAGATGCTAGCGCTTTTGGAAAATCGTTTGTGCTCCAGCCATCATTACCCCCCTGTGTGCTTCCTTCGCTGCCTGCTCTGGCTTCTCTCTGAAAGGCAGCTGTGCAGCAAACCCTACCTTAGCCGTAGCTCCAACTACCCCCCGCAGGCCACCGTGATGGGCAGAGGGGACCTCCTCAGCACCTAGTCTTGAATCTCCTTCATCCTTTCTCTTTTTAACCAGCTCTGCCTTTGTTTTAGGAGTGTCGACGTCGGGGGCGCTGGGCCAGGGGAGCACGACCGCCCGCACCACGCCAAGGATGGCCACCAGCAGCACCGGCCGCCCCACCACCACCTCGGCCTCGGGCAGGAGGAACAGGAGCACCAGCACGCCATCCCCCATGGCTGATGTCCCCGACGAAATGACCACGCACCTCCCGCCCGCCTCCTCTCAACTGCCGCCGGTTGGTGCTGAGAGCTGCGACCCCATGGAAGCCCGTGATATTATGTGGTCTCGGACTCGGCAGGGCCAGGTGGCGAAGCAGCCGTGTCCCATGGGCTCGATAGGTGAGTCAAGGGGCAGGGGGGATGCTGCAGGCCATCTCCGTTTGCCCATAGGACCTGTTGTGAGTGTGCAACCAGGTTGCCCATGGACCTCTGTGGCTTATGTGCTCTCATCAGTAGAGCACGCTGATGCCTTCTGTCAGCTCTGCATTGGTAACTGACCCCACCTGGAGTACTGTGTCCAGTTCTGGAACCCCAACACAAAAAGGACATGGAGCTGTTGGAGCAGGTCCAGAGGAGGCCATGAGGTTGATCCAGGGCTGGAGCACCTCCCCTAAGGGGACCAGCTGAGAGAGTTGGGGCTGTTCAGCCTGGAGTAGAGAAGGCTCCAAGGAGACCTTGTTGCTGCCTTCCAGTTCCTGAAGGGGTTACAGGAAAGCTGGGGAGGGACTTGTTTTACAAGGGCAAGTAGTGATAGGACAAAGGGTAATGGCTTTATACTGGAATAGAGGAGATTTAGACTGGATATCAGGAAGAAATTCTTTACTGTGAGGGTGGTGAGGCCCTGGCCCAGGTTGCTCAGGGAAGCTGTGGATGTCCCCTCCCTGACAGTGCCCAAGGCCAGGTTGGATGAGGTTTTGGGCAGCCTGGGCTGGTTCAGGTGTCCCTACCTAGGGCGGGGGGGCTGTAACAAGATGATCTTTAAAGTCCTTTCCCACTCAAGCCATTGTTTGATTCTATAAGCTGAGCATGTTGTGCGGGACCTTTGGTGTCCTGAACTGTAGCCAAAGGACCACGAAAGCCAACAGCCATGTGGGGTTGAGCTTGATGTGCTCTGAGAGCCTCTGCCTCCAGAAGTTGTGTATCGTGTGCCTGCTATCTCCCGCTTTGCCTGGATCTGTAGCTTCTGGACTCGTTGACTGATGTGTTGGTGACCGACACTTGGCTTGTTTTGGCGGAGAGAGAGAAAAAAGCAAATCAACAAAACTTATATCTTGAGGAATCTCCGTGCTGCACTGTTTGCATTTCAAAGGCCACGGCCAGCGTTTCCGAGCACAGGTATTCCCAGATCACACTCCTGAACCCGCGCCAGTGATTTTTCAAACTGCAGCCTGCATCCGGTGGGATCAACAGGGAAAGCAGGGGGGGAAACAAAGCCAAATCTTTCAAAATGGTTTATTATTTCTTGGAGTTTGCTCCTTTTCTTCTACTCTTCCCCCCACCCCGGTTGCTTTTGGAAATTTTCTGTCCAAATTAAAACAGGATCGAATGAATAATGGGTTTTGGCATATGGTTTAGTTTGCTATATTTTAACAAATGCAGTTTTCCAAAACTATTTCTTTTTCAAGCTAGTCTTGGTGTCCAGCCCTGAAAAGTCTCTTGCCAAGAAGAAATCAGAAGAGGGAGGATATTGTCTGAAAATAAGAGCTGGCTTGCAGTGGAGACTCTCTATTAATTCTCTGCTCCATTGCCCTGGAGAGCCATTCACACATGTGTATACGAATACTGACTCTGTCTTGAATTGGGTGAGGTCAGACTGATAAAATACACGTTAAAGTACGAGGGACGTGGAAAGACAGCAGAGGTGACAGTAGGTAGAGAACATTTTTTTGCTGTCTTTCCCAGCCCCACTTGGTAAAATTAGTGTAAAAAGTAGCCTGTGGTTCCCAGAGAGAGGAAAGGATGGTCTGAACTGAAGCTGTGAGGAGAGAAAGAAAAGATAAAAAAGGAAAGTGAAGGCTGGAGGGCAGGGAGCCCTTTCCTAAGCACAAGAGCTAAGGACTGGATGAAAATAGCTAAGGAAAAAGAAAAAAACAACCCAACTTGTTGATAGGGGATGGCAATAAGCCTTTCCCATCTCTAATTTCAGTGATTCATGCGATTTGTTAAAAGCTGTGGTGTATTAGCAGTGGGCCTCTTCCAACTGCCTTTGAGGGCAGGAGCAAACCCTCACTGGTTTTAATCGGCACTTCCATCAGGCCTAGCCTGTAATTCACTCCTCTGCTGAAAAGTTCGGCTCTGCAGGGCAGAGCACTTTATAGGAGGCAGAGTCTTTAATCTACTCATAGCTGCTTTCTTGCTTTGTAAAGATCTTTAACAGCGCCATTTCGGACACATTTCTCTTTGTGTGGAAGGGCCTGAGGCGCTTTGCTGTCTCTTGCAGCAGGGATCTGGGCAGGCCTCGCCGAACGAAACTCTCCTCTAAAGTCCCTCTCGCTGGTCAGGGGCTGGCCCGTAAAGCCCAGCGTTACATCTTGGCGCCTGTAGCATTTCAACTTTTGTGGTGTGTCCTCCCAAAAGGTTTAATGATTACTCAGAGCAGTGACATTTCTGTGAAGCGGTGAGGAAGTTCAGGCTCAGGGCCTGCTTCCTGTGGGTCTTTTATGTCTTAGGGCTCCTAAACCTGTGTGACCTGGTCTGGGTGGTCCTGCTCTGGCAGGATGGTTGGACTGGATGAGCTTTCGAGGTCCCTTCCAACTCCTAACATTCTGTGATTCTGTGTAAACATCAAGGTGATGGGAGACTGGGACACTGAGGTGACTCGGAAGTGTCCTACAGAGGTTCTGAGCACTAAAAAGCTCCTAGGCTTGGTGTGAGGTGTCCAACATTGTGAAATAAAGCCTGTGAGATGGGGTCCCAGGGGTGAAATGCAGCTGATAACACTGACTGCAGCCACTTTCCTCTTCCAGGTGTTGCAACTTTCCAGTGTCTTGCACCAGATGGGATTTGGGAGCCCCAAGGACCCGACCTCAGCAACTGTTCTTCTCCCTGGATCAATCACATCACTCAGAAGGTAAAACCCTTCCCGCGCCTTGTGTTCACAACAGGGGACCCAAAATGACCCGCAATCACAGATAAAGCACGGGCTGTGCATAGCAGCCAGGAATTGCAAGGAGAAAGCAAGACTGTGAAAATCTGATGGAAATGAAGGCAAAAAGAGTGAGGGAAAGGCAGAGGAGAGGGACTGGAGAGTGGAATTAAACTGGAGTGAATGACAGTTCTTGTTTGTGGCAAGAAAAGGAGGAAGGAGGAGGAGGAGGTGGGTGGATGTATGGAAAATACTGACTTATTGCAAAAGGAAACTTTCCCTCTCATGCATCCCCAAGGATTTTCTCAGGCCATGCAAGCAGAGGATAAACTCTGGAGTTGAGAATTCTTTACCAAAGAAAGGCAGGCTCAGTATGAAATGTTTGTGTGGCGTGTCTGACTTTCTGTTTTTAACTTCTGCCAAATTGTATAAGGACTGATGGAATAGAGAATAATGCCACAGTAATGCCTATCTTTTGACTCCTAAGTCCCTTGTTGAATGTTTTGTTGCACTTCATCATTTATCAGTATTAAAAGTGCATTAACATGTGACAATAGCAGTTCAAGACAAGCAGAGCTTATTTGGTAGCAATATGTTGAACGTTTTTGTTATTCATGCACAGTGGTGCTTTCAGCCGATTTCATGACAAACACAGACCAGATGTGTGTTTACGCCACAGAGCCTGCGGGCTGAATCCTTATTAGAGCAATCTGTGGGGATTTATTCTCCTTTTTAGCTGGAGCGAGTGGGTCCTGGCACTGTGGGCTACGTGAACGGGATGGGGTGACCCTACAGACGAGACTTTTTGTCTTTCTCCTCCCTATCCCTCATCTTAAATGATGCTCAACAACCTGTGAATCACCAGCACATACATCCCCCATCATGCCTCTCCCACTTCATCTGTATTTATACCCATCCCTCCCCAAAAGCAGGGGAAGACATTGATAAACCCGGGACTGCTGTGGCACGGCAAAACCCATGGTCCTTCTGTCCCACACAGGAGGGTGGGCAGCTCTCCTGCCATACGCTGAGGCTGGCTGATTAATAAAGACCGCCTTTGCTGCCATTAGCAGCTGTGTAGCTCTTGTTTTATGACCCACGTACTTATCCTGGAGGGGTTAATATGACTTACTCTGGCCATAATTCACCCAGGCAGGCAGCTAGGAGACCTCTCGCTGCTCGGTGAAGATGGCTAAGCCGTTAGCCATTAGCAGAGGAAATAATAGCCTGCACTGATGAAATCTCCATCAAGGTTAGACTTATTTTATTTCCAACCCCAGCTATCATTTGCGTAACAAATGAGCCCCATTTCATTTGTTACGCGCTTTCCAAGCAGGCTAAAATTGAACAGCCGGGTTTTCAGAAATGCCCAGCAGGTCACAACTGGGATTTTTAAATTATTATTATTACTATTATTATTGTTGTTATGATTATTAGTGTTGTTTGTGTATTATTGTTGTTGATGTTGTTATTATTACTACTACTACTATTATTATTAAGTTTAGTTATATTATAACCTTTTACTGGTTGGTGAAAGACTGGGGGGATCTGCCAAATGACTCTGGATCTAAACTTTTGATGCCTGACTGGGAATCTGCTGGGATTTTGGGACCATGCGGCCCAGCCACTATGAAGGGCAGCTTCAAAGTACCAATCCTTTCCAGGGGCAACTTTTGAGGTGAAAGCCCTATCAGGCTTGCCTAGGGGCTTGTGTTGGGGTTTGCATTCAGTAGGATTCTTATAGCAAACACAGCTTTAAACTAATTATGAAATAACTGATAGGTGGTTGGTTTCCCTGCCCAAGAGGCTTGGAAACCATCGATCACTCCGCTTAGAGATGGAGACTGGTTTATCCATATATCAGGCAATGGTTTCTCACATCCCTGCTGTTGAAGGACACTTCTCTTCCCTAAACCTGCAGATTTGCTCTTTGTACTTGCTTTGATGTCTCTGTAGCAAAGTAAGGATTATTTCTCGCTTCTTTTCTTGCTCCTGCTGTGCTCAGAGCGTACATTGGGTGTTTGCCTGCTTGCATCACGGTATTAGGTTTTACAACACTCTATTAGCTTCCATCAGAGTTATTGTGCTTGATGGAAGATCAGAACAAATGTCCGCTTCAGCAATTCATTGGCCTCCTGACATTTACTTTAACTTTATTGTTGGTGCCTACCGTGCCCTCATAACGTAGCAGGAGAATAAACTTGCCAGCGCGATTGAATTATGCACTGCTACCTGGGTTATTTCTAGAGTCAGGCAGTAAAAGGAAGCCAAAAAGGTCAGCTTTGGATACATTGCTTCATCCAGATCATGAGGTCATACATTTAGCCTCAACCTGTTTGTTTTACCTCCCGTTTCCATCAGCCCCAGCCTTTGCACAGTGTGTGCCTTGCCTGAAAACATCTTTTTCGCTGTGGGTGTTTCCTGGGAGAAGGAGGTACCATTGCACTCAGCTTTGAAAGAAAGGAGACTTTTTTTGCTGTAGATGCGGTAATTACAGAGAGCAGATAAACCTTAGGGTTCAAAGGACCTTCATCAGGTCTCGTAGATCTGCTTGGGTGTCCATGGCAGAGCAAGTGGGGTTTTGTGGAGGACACCACCACATCATCATATGCAGGCCAATGGGTGAAGTTGCAGCCCTGATGACACCACGATGAAATCCTCCCCCCAGGTTGCTTTTGACAGCCTGTGTTCATGTACCAGATACAGCAGGTGCTATGACCGGTGAATTATTAAAGGGACCTTTAAATGCAGTTTAAGTTGCTTGAACACCATAGTTTCAAAAGGACTTTTTTTTGCTGTTCTCTGTGCTGCATGGAGAGCAGCCATCCAGCTCTCTGTTGGATAACCAGTTAGTTACTGGTTAGTTATATCCTTACCTATCATCCCATCGAAGGAAAAAAGCAAAGTTGAATTGAATGGGATGGTCTTCATCTTTCCCCCCTAAAAAAGAGGATGGTAGGTAAGCTCTGACTCATTTCTATGAATGCACATGTGTACGATGTAACCTCTGCCAGGGAAATAAAATATCCATGATGGCTTAGCGGGGTCAGAATTCAGCTCCAGCTTCTGTTTCAGCCTTAATACCCCACTGCCAACAGCTGGTGGTGTCCAATGCAACCTGTCAGATGTCTGTCCCTCCAGAAAATGGCATCAACTCCGTGGCCTTCAGAGCTGACCGGTCCATCTGTGTGTCACTGCTTGTAAAAATCTGGGTTCAGCCTTTCAAACCATCTTTATCTTTTTTATATCAGACAGCCTCAGGCTGCAGGAAAATATCTTTGCCTTTACGACCACTGGTGTTTCAGCACATTCCCTCCTTTCTCAGCCTTTTCCTTATTTCTTCTGAATTTTCTTCCCCAAAATAATGATTTTCTGCAATTTCCCGCATTTGTAGTCTCCTGCCTTCTTCTGCAGTCACTTTCCTCTGAGAAAGGTAGGGCTGAAAGAGCGAGCGATGCTGCAGGGGAGGTCATCATTCGTTTTTCCAAAGCTCACGGCTTCTCTTCCTTGGCATATATGAACCGGGCAGGAATATACATCCTCTCCAACAACTGTTAGTGCACGGCCTTTTCAGTCATAAGAAGACCTGAGACAGCGGTACAAACTTGGGCAGGGAATAATTTAATGAAATAT
>NW_010202854.1:16275-19015 GCF_000695765.1 Mesitornis unicolor | reverse complement strand
CTCGATCCCGTCTACAATCTAACGAAGTCTTGGGAAGTAAAGTGGGTGTCTCTGGTAGACCACCCTTTTCTCTCCCTCGTTCCTTGGGCTTTTAAACATCGCTAAAACCCACGCTGCGGTGGGGATGGCCCGGAGTTGTGGTGGTGTTGCTGTGGTTATATGGCTGAGCACCCTTACTGTGAGAAGCAAATGCAAACTGATCCCTTACCCGTTGGCTGCGAGCAGCTCTTCTGCCTCAGTTCTGTTTCCTTTGACTCCATAAACTCTTTGGAGCCCTCACTGTTTTGTTATTTTGTTTTCTTCTGGGGACATTAGTTTATTGTTGTTTGTTTGTTTGTTTTTCCAGTGAGGTCTTTCATAACCCGGGAAAGGCAGTGGCATCCCGGGTGACTCCAGCCTCGCTGGGGGATGCATACCTTGTCAGGGGTAGCAGGCACTCATCATTCCTTATTTGTTCACAGCTGGCAGAGTGCTTGGAGCCGTACCAGGCACAAAAGAGACACACTGACCCAAAAAAGCTTCCAGTCTTAATTCCAGTTGCCTTGACCTGTTTGCAAAGCACGGTTTTGGGCGTGAGAGGAATTTCTCAAGTGTAAGTCACAGGTGAGGACTTCCCCAATGTGTCAAGAGATGCTTGTGGACATGCTCTTCTGGGGTGATGTCCATGGCAGTGCTTTCCACTCTGTGGTGGGCTGTCCTGCCCACCGGACCTGTGCTGACCTCTTCATTTGCCTGCAAATGGGGTAGGAAAATGTAGGCAGGAATGATCACAGTCAGTTAGCAAAGAACGCTACTGGAACAAGTGTGATTAAAAAAAATCTGATCCTCCTAGCACTGGTGTCGGTGATGAAACACCCACACTGCTCAAACAGGAGCAAGGTGACACAGAGATGAGGACACAAATGGTGAATGTTTTCTATGAGCAAAGTAACAGAAAGCGGGTGAAAGCGGAGAGCATGCCTCTCATGAGCATGAGCCTCTAACCAGCTCTTGGCAGATGACCTTTGTATAATGCTCATATGAGAACAAAACATCTGCACAAAGGCACACTTGTGTAGTTATCGCTGCAGGATCTGGACATGTGATTTGGCATCTACATAGATTTTTAAAATGAGATATTGAAGAAGATACAAAGTTGAGTAAGGTTCCTCAAATCAAGAGCTTAAAAATAAATGAGAAGGTTTTTCTCCTCATTGCTGATTTCTGACCGTTCAACTTGATCTGGGACCATGTTTTAACCATTTCCCTTCATGTATCAGTATTTGAAACTTGTTGGTCATTTCTAGTCCTAGGTGATGTTTCCCCCCTGTCTGCCTTACAGTGAACTATAAGCCTATATAAATCCCGATTTTTACAGCCATTCTTGTCTCTAAAATTGCTTGGGCTCCCCTGGAGAGCTGTGAGAGCACAGGGCCAGCAGCCTCCAAAAGCTCTGCGTGCTGTCGGACCCCTTTGGGTGGACGATGGAGGAGTAGTAGTCTGGGAGCAAGTCTCTAGTATGTGGGATGTGCTTCCCCTCCCTTCATCACATTTGCTACAACTGCGGTTTAATGGTTTGTAATTCATGTAGCAGGACAAAAGTGAATTGACAGCAGGGCTGTGTGGGAGGGAAGGAACTGGAGTGTAAAACATGGTGGCGGAAAGAAAGAGTCTTCCAAAGCACCGTCTTTGCCACCAAACTGGAAGATGCTTGGAGATATGGAGCTTCCCCTGTGTGCCTGGAGATGGGAAGTTCAAGGCTCGGATGTTGCCGCTGGTTGTGCTTGTGGTAGGAGCCTTTTGTTAAAGTCAGTTTTGGCAGGTGGGACTTATGAGGAAATCCCAGAGCCGCAAATCAAGTGAGTGCCCTCAGCCTTGTCCTGCAAATGGGCAGCTTTGTGCTGGCCAGAATGTGTCACTGTGACGGCAGTTGTTCCAGCAGAGTTGTTCCCTGTGTTGTGTGTTTGTGTTTTTATTTGGCTTTGAAGGTGTTTTCTGCTGAATGGGCTCTGAGTTGGAGCTGGCTGGGAAGGTAAGTACTGGTGGCAGATGCTAACACACCTTCCCCAGCACAGCTGGCAAATGTGCCCCATGCTGGTGTGCAGACACCTGTAAACTCTTCCCTGAGTCTCCCATAAGGGCGGAGTGACTGTAATCAGGAATAAGAGAAAAATTAAAAGTACACTGAAGCTCCTAAGTATTAGAAATGCAAGAAATGAGATTTTTCTCAACTCCCACACAGAGTTTGAATCCACAAGGGTGGGTGTTGAGAAGCTTTATTACATTTCCTGCAATATATGTAAATTCATGTATAGTTGAGCTGGTTTTTATCTTTCCCAGTTTTTGGTTAGTTTGGGGTGATATGAGAAGGCAGTTTTTCGGATTGGATGTGAACACATCAAAGCATCCAGTATTTTGTTCTCATACATTAGCAGGTTAGCCACAGCAATAGGTTATCTCCTATAAGACGTAAGACTTGCCACCATTTAGTTTACTTTTGGTTCACCTTTTCTGAGCGAAGCTTCCTCAGTTTGCCAGCTGCTAAATCTCAATTGGAAGTGATTCCCTGCTCCCCAGACTCCATGGTCCCGAGCACACAGGGACACTCTGGGCCTTTTAACCTCCCCTGATCATCCTCCTCCTTGCTGGCAGCGTGGCTCAACCCCAGCTCCCAGGGACCCTTGTGCTTGCTTCAGCTCCCAAAATTGTATCGGAGGATGTCATTCCTGTGAATGTGGGATCCTTCACTGGCGATGCCTTG
>NW_010202854.1:11953-16244 GCF_000695765.1 Mesitornis unicolor | reverse complement strand
GCCGTAGTAATCAGGAAGGAGGTTTTGCTGGTTTTGTGTGTCTGTGAGTGACTGCAGCCGAGCTGTGCAGTGCCTGGGGTGCTTCTGCTCTTCCACAACCAGCATTTTCCCTGACGTGGAGGCTGGAGAGGTGCCCGAGAGCAGGAGGCTCCTGCCCCGGGGCTTTGCAGGCTTGACCGCGGGGCCTGATCCAGGCTCTGCGCACCATGGTGCTATCTGATCCTGATCGGCTTCTATTGTAAGGTCCTATTCAACTGGTCCTGGGAGGACATTCCTCCATGGGACAACAACACTGTATGGATGATAGTCTACAAGCTTGGACTGCGCTGAGTTAACACTTTCTCCCTAAATCTTACCTTTTTTTTTTTTCTTTCATGGCAGTTTCTTTTGCATTTTCACTCTTATCCTCAGTGTATGTAAACCTAAGCCTGTTGAAAAGGTCATTCTGATTTTTCAGAAGCTTCAGTTTTTTCTTCTGTGTGATTTCTTCGCCAAGCATTCTCCCAGGTTTGGGTGATGGGGATGTGTGTCAGCACTGAAGTGTTGACTGCAGATAAGCCCTGGAAGGCCTCGATGGAGAAGCACAGCCCCTGGGTCAGAAGAGAGAACCATCTGGTGCCATATCCTGCCTCCTGCGCTGTGCTGGAGCAGGTACTTGGGGAGAAGTAAAAGATAGAGCTTGCAAACAGAGTGAGCCTTTATTCAAAATAGCCTCCCTGGTCTGACAAAGGATAATGTAAGCAATTGTGGAACCAGGCATGGTGACCAACCTGTCATGCCTAGTGATGGACTAAACCCCTGGGGCTTTCCACAGCCCTTTTGAATCCCTGGGTGGTTTTGATGTGTCCCTGCCTGATGTGACCGCCTCTGTTTCCCACCTGTGACATGAGTTGATGCTCCTGGTGAAGTTTAAATCGTGATTTTCACTGGGGTGTGCTTACATGCAGTTGCTGCAGCAGTTCGGGAAGAGGGGTCTGCATTTGTGCCCATGTGGCCATGGAGGGTGGTGGCTGTACTGGGGAGCTGGTGGTCATCCTGCACAGGACGTGGCTTTGCAGGACCACATCCCTTTGAAACGGTGGCATGGTGGCTGCTGCTGTGCATCTGTCCTGTCTGGCTCTGAAGGATGTATTTTGCTGCTGACCTCCCTCCATAGTGAGCTCTCCCAGGGCCACCCACACCTGGCTGCCATCACCAGACTCCTGGCAGCTCCTGGGATGACCTCAAGGCCACCTGTGGCCTGGGAACCGGGGTGTGCTGCCAGCACTTGAACAACCCTCTCCCTCTAAATACACCCTGTCTGTCTGTGGCTCCCACTGGAGTGCAGCTCTTCCCAGAGCTCTGCCATCCCTTATCCCCTGTAGTGTGCTGGTTTTGCAAGCACATCTGCCAAGTCAAGGATTTACCAAGAGATCTGCATGTGGCAGGTGGAGGTTTGCCGTAAGGCTATTGACAGAACTGCCTGAGGAGCCCATCACCTTCCTCAGGATCAATACATCACACCTAGAAAAACAGGCGTTTATAAACCTATCTAATTGCTGATCTTTCCCTTTTGGGAACTGGCCATAGTTACAAAGCAGGTGCCTGCAGGCTGAGCCCAGGGCTTGGGGGATGCAAGGTGCTCCAGGGTGTGAGCTATCTCTGCGGGCAGGGGGGACAAAGTAGTTTTTAGCAGTCAGGAGTAATGAAGCTTTCTGCTGTCAGTATTTTAATGGGTCTTTTATGTCGCTGGCTTGGCGTGGGGAATGACTGCACCACCTGGAATTACAAACTGTTGAATGTGCCAGGTTTTAGTGCAGCAGCAGAAATTGCTATCCTTACATTGTGATGGCTGAAGGCAAATTTGCGCCACATGGCTCCCAGGGACAGGTACCCCCAGCGGCAAGAGTGTCCATGTGTCAGGGCAGGACACGTGAGGAGCTGAATGTGATTTTGGTGCATACAAGGGTGTATGTAGCTCGGAGTTGCTGCTAGAAATGACTGATGGTTACATACGTAGCTTCTCCAACACACCTGAGATCGCTCACAAATGCAGAATAGAACTTCACCAGTTTTTGTACTTTGGATGATCAAGTCTCTAAGTTTCTTTAGCAGCTGAACTTCTGGGGTGTGGAGAGAAGGAAATGTGTTGGATGCAGGGTGTGCTTCCCTGCAGGGTATTCCTCAGCTGGGGAAAGGTCTGAATCTGGGGCCAGGCTGTTAACTCAGCTGTAAAGGTGTAATTGTGGCATAAAGCTGTTAATCCCCTGCTGGCCATTTTGCTGCTGGGAAAAATGATCCCTTGGCCTCAGGTCCCCAGGGAGAAAGCCACTGAGTCCTGGCTGGTGGACTTCAAGTCTGATCTCGAGACCTTCCATTCTTTGGTGCATCCAGAAACCAGTCTTGTGCGTTGTGGAGACCTTTTCTTGCCCAGCTGTCCAGGTTAGTCCAACGCCATCCAACAGGTAGCTCAGCAGGGGTTTTAACACCTGTCCTTTGATGCCTTTGATCTTGTACAGATGTGAACACCTGTTGTGGCCAGACAGATGGAGGCCTCAGGACCTTGGCTGTCAGTCCTCTGCTCAGCCAGGTCCTGTAAATAAGCCTTTTGGTGAATACAGCAAACCTTGTTGAGGAGCACAGTGTTCTATTCTATGCTACGCATCCTCTAATGATCGTGCAGCTCAGCACAGTAATCTCCACCAGTGTTGTGCTGCCTGGCTGGTCGCCAGCCCCTCCTGGCTCTGGCTCCTGCAAATGCGGTGTAAACATGTGCTCTGTGCCTACACAGCCTTGTATCCTTTTCCCGGGCAGGTACGGAGAGGTGGGAGGGTGGATCCATCGATGTGGAAATTAGGATCTTACTCCAGGTGTAAGCTTGTCAGAGAAGCCACTGCTTACAGATGGCACAGGTAGGGTACGATTCCCGGGAGATACTGACTGGAGCCCCTGTGCTCCTGCCCTGCTCCTTCTCCTCAG
This sequence comes from Mesitornis unicolor, assembly GCF_000695765.1. Lineage (NCBI taxonomy): Eukaryota > Metazoa > Chordata > Aves > Mesitornithiformes > Mesitornithidae > Mesitornis > Mesitornis unicolor. The sequence continues at coordinate 13,286 of NW_010202854.1, read as the reverse complement.
CCAGGGACTGGCACTTTGTCACTTTGCACCGTGCTGTTGGACAGGCTTTGTGTAGACCTCATGCAAGCATGCCGTTCACAATAGGGCAGTTTGCAGACAGTATAAAATAGTATTTGTGCCTCTAACTCCCTCTGGACATGGTGTGCTGACAGGGAGAATGGTGGTGTTTCTTGTGCATTGAGTTGAATCCAAAGTCTTGAAATCGCTCAGTGAGAAAGCAGGGTGAGGCTCAGCTGCCTGGCTGGGACGCACTCCGGGGCGATGGAGACTTAGATTTCCCACCACTGTTGTAGAATGGATTTCTGTTGTTCTTCCTGGAGGAGCTCTTTGGCTTTTGCAGATAATTACGTTTCAAGTGAAACTGTTCCCCTTATCCAAAGTGAGTACGCTGATCAGTGGGCTGCAGGGTCACTCCCTTTGAGTGGGCATAGCGATCTGGAAGGACGCGGGGACAAATTGCAGGGTGGTGCATTGGTCTTATTCCTCAGCCTAGTGTGTGCTCCATCAGCTGTTCTGGGAGGCTCACATTGATGCTGGGCTTGGACAGGTCCATGTTGTGGGTGTCGTTAGCCTCCAAGGGACTTTTGGGGCAGGTGGGCCTTCCTGTGGTGGGACAACCTGAGACAGATGTTGGCTGATGACTCCAGTTAACGGAGAAAGTCATTGAGGGAAAGGGAAATAGGTTACAAATGTGCTGATTCGCAGGCTGCCTTGACACCAAATAAATGCTGCTTTGTTGACTGTGCTTGTCCATTTGGACATCTAACTGAGAACAAGCAGATTGTGGAGAAGCTCAACATGATCCTTTACCCTTTTAATTTGATTTACTTCAGTTTTGTTTCCTAGACTACAGCAGAAATCCTCACATGAAAAACTGCTATTCTTCATTCACAACAAAGCCACCTCCAAATGGGTTTTATAGCTGCAAACAATATTTGGACGGTGTTGTGAAGCATAAGACGCGGTTCCATCAGCTTGGCAGATGCGTTTACACAGCTGCTCTCTGCAGATGCTGTGGGCCTGCGAATTTTAGAAAACAAAAGAACACAATAGTTACCGAAGAGCAAATCCCTTCAGAGTTTAATTGAGTCTCCTGGCTACTGTGTTTTGTCAGTGGAATTGGACTCAGGCTGTAGCTGTCCCCTCTCTGAATGTCACTGCAGACCTCCACCATATGTGAAAGTCCTGCTGTGCTTGAATCGCCTCGGAAGGGAAGATCTTGAACAATATACAGCATCCTTACTTACAATGGCGGTCTGTTCAGTGGCTGTTGAGATCTGGCTCTGTGGAGAGGACCCAGCATAATGCTCTGGACTGTGTAACCAAATGGTGG
>NW_010202854.1:0-11922 GCF_000695765.1 Mesitornis unicolor | reverse complement strand
GGGGAAGAGGACAGGTTCAGCGGGGTCCCCTGCAAAGCCACATTAGTTTTTCTCAGTGGGGTAGAGAGCTCTGCATTTCCCTTTTGTCTTTTCCCTGCTTGGCTTCACACATCCTCCAAAACTCTGTGTCATGGCAACAATCTTCTCTGTAGAGAAGTCTCTGAATGTAATAATTGCAGCAGCATTTTATAAATACCCAGCTTACAGCCTATATAAAAAATGTTACTGCACTGTTATGGCAATTTATCATCCAGGTGGTGCTTGTTTTCAGTAAGACCCTAAAGCCTGAGGTCGTACCAACTGTGTGGGGATAACAAGTGTAATTTGTCAAGTGCTCTGGGGTGCTGTTACGCGGGGAGTTCAGGCTCAATTTTGTAGCAGCAGCTCTGCTCTATAGTAGCTGATGATCCCAAAGCCTCTTTTTAAGAGAAATGAGTGGACTTGTGTGAAACCTTGACTTCCTTCACTTTGTGCCAAGCGAGATGCAAGCTGGATGTACTGTTCATAGTCAGTGCCGGGCAGTACCCTGGGGTCTTTTCTATACTGTCCTGAGAGCGTCCTTCAAATACTCAGTTTGCTAATGAACATCAACTGAAGCTTTGTTTGAGAGGCGGATATCTTTGGTGCCCCACTCCCTTTCACTGCTTTTTCCAGAGATTAATATTTGAGGACAGAGGTCATGCTTTTGTACACGCTTTACAGCAATATCCAACTGATGTGCCGCAGGCACAGCAGCACACTTGCAAATTTGATGCCAGGTCTTGATTTTCCCTAACATTTGCCTAGGAGGTTGAGTTTGATGGCCAATGCAGAGCAAGCGATGAGTTGGCCAAGGAGCAGCTCTCATGGGACCACAATGAGGCTGTTGTTGTGCCATGACCTTACCAAAGGGCACCCATCCTGCTTCTCCATTGCTTGTTGGATTCTCCTACCCTGCAGGAGATGGGGAGGGTTTGTAAGGGAAATGCTCCCCAAGCCTTCACTGCCTGAAGTAAAGTATTCCCACCTAGTTTTTCCTCAAATGAGTTATTTTAGGCACTTAACTTGGGACTGCTCGGAAGGGCTGAATTTTCCAAAGATGCTGAGTCCCCTCTTCCAAAAAAACTCAAAGTCATTAGGGTGCTATAAGAATCTGGGTCTCCACCTCTGTGCCAAAGTCAAGGATGAAACTTTCAGTGCAATAAAATATTGGAGAGCAAAGTCCTCACTGGAAACCATGACTCCCAAAGCTGTTCCCTCCTTGGTTCATTCCTGAGCTTGGTGGGAACCCCCATGCTATGATGCTTTGCACCTCGAACCCAGAAAAAGCCAGGTCTGCCTGGAGGCATGGCCCTGAGGGTTCCTGCTTTGCTGGCAGGCTGTGTGGGATGGGGGTTGCCTGCACCCATGTTCATGGGGACGTGTTGTGGCAGCAGTATATGCAGCAGGTATGTGCTGCAGCCTCCCAGCACTGGTAGGATTAAAACATCAGTTGTTTTTTGCAGTTTCTATGATGATCATTAGGAAATTGCAGCTAAGAGAAATGTGACAGAATAAGCAGCAGACTTTGTGGTTAAAGCATACATTTTTCAGATGGTATTTTTTTTCTGGAAAGCAAAGTTTGAAAATATCTATGGAAAAATGCTACTTTTTCCTAATCACAGTTGCCTCCAGCTTAGTTTAAGGATGCCTATTGTTAGGTTGTTCTCAGTGAGAAAATGTCTTGTGAAACTTCTTAATTAAGTGGTGTTTTGGCAATTTTTTTACCATGCAAAGGTTTACCCCCTTTTCCCAGCCTGTTTCCTGGACAGCTATCAATAAACCAGCATTTCCCTCCTGTATCACTGCAGAACCAGAAACAAAAGCTGCATTTACTGTAAACCTGTAGCTCTGTTTGCATTTACTGCTGAGCACGTGAGTCATGCGTGGGCATTTTAGCACAGGGCAGAACTCTGCCTGGCTTGCTGCTGGCTGCATCCTTGGGGGAGGACAGGGGTGTGCGAGGGGAGTTGGCTTTGGGGACAGACTGCCAATACCTATCACCCAACTGTAAATGCAGCCAAGCTGCTGAGCAGCCCCGCGCTGGTCTGAGGCAAATACATCTGCACAGCCATGGGCTTTTGTCTTGCGTTTTCAAAGACCCACATATGTAATATAATCTATTTACTGCGTTGAAAATGGTTAAGTTATTAAATGTGATTTTTATCAAAATGAGACTATTGACCTGGGGAAAAAAATCGACTTAATAGAGAAGAAATCTGTTGCCACTGCTTGTCCTCAAGTTAGGTAAAGCCGTTGAATGAGAGAGAAATATTTGAAATACCTTTGCAAAACAAACTTATTTCTTACCTGGACCAATTCTGGGGCCTGTTAAAATCAAGAATGTGTCTGCAGATGCCAGTGAGACTGAGGCTCGAGCCTTAACAAACAAAAATAACATTTTTATCTACAAGGGGAGAAAATAGCAATGCATGGATAGAAGAGCGGGGATAGCAGGAGACAGAGTATGCCCAACCTCATTCACATCTGGGCTGCTGTGCTGCCGCTGTGTACAGCCAGTTAAAGGCCTGAAAAATCCTTAGATAAAGTAGAAGCAACCAGGAAGCTTTTGGGGAAAAGTGCAATAGAATAAACATTAATTACACTGGAGTGTGCTGAAGTATGCAGCTCTGATTTATAACAGCGAAAAGATTACTCTCTAGGTCCAACTTTGTAAAATAATCAGTGTTTAAAATTTTGTTATCAGAAAGCACAAGGACTTTAATCTGTATAGATGTGCTTTAAAACATTTATTTGCAGGGACAAGGATGTTTAATTTTTAGCTATCATTCCATTTATAGATAATCCAGAAAAATGTCTGCAAGCTATATACTCCCCTTGTGTTTACTGAGTCTGGTTTTTGTTTCCTTCTCTCAGTGAAAGGTAAAATTATGTATATTGTTCTGATGTGCTTCATTGCCACTGAAATGGTCAGTGTACTATACATGGTATTAAAACAGCCTCTCTCATTATTTAATTAAAAATAAATCTCATAACCAAACATAAGAACAAGAGCCTTTCCATTGCATGTGGCCCCATGCCAGATGAAAACTTGATTTCAGAAGCTTATTTACTCAAAATTAAGGACTATAGCAGTCTGAAAACCCTTGAATGCTGCTGTTCCCAGCAGAAACTTTGGCCCATTACATTGCCACAGCAAGGAGGTACTGGGGGAGTTTACACAATAGGGGGTTAAAATTAGTAACTCCAAAATATAAAAATTAACATTGGATATACCCTGTGGAGGGGATGGCACTCAAGCTCACAGGCAGCTCTCCCTTAGGACATTTGAAGGGATATATTTGCTACTGACTTCTGGCATTTGCCTTGTTAAAGTCATTAGAAAAACTGATTTCTAGGAGAACCATTTATCTTTTGTTACAAAATTACACGTATAATTTGGGGAAGCTGCATTTAGTTCAAGTCCACTGATAAGACGTTTTTGCTTTGGATTTTTCCTTCCTTTTTGACTGTTGCTTTTGCTTTTTTCCAGAAACTGCAACAGCCATCTGTGCTAAGGACATTAGTGATGATTTGATGAAAGAGTTTGCTTTTCTTTCTGGTGAGTATGGTGGACTTCTCCAGGGTCTCTCTCTCTCTCTCTCTGTGGTAATTAAGTACTCCAAACTTCCATGCAATTTGTCAAAATGATACTCCACACGGGCTATTATCCTTCAGGTGGTCTCCAGTGCCACTAGAAATGCTGTTAATAAAACATTGAGGCAGTTTGAAAGAACATATTAGGTTTCGCTCAAGCCGTGCTGTAAAATATTCTTATCTTCAAACACTCACCACATTAACAACTGTTTTAAAGTGTATTTCTATAGGTTCCAGACAAGTGTGCTAATTTGTCCTTGTATTTCTGACCTCTTTTGCTATCCCATATAAAATATGCTCAGTAAATAAAGGAAATACCTGGTAGATAATGCATTTGTTTCTACCACCTGCACATGTATGTTGGGCTTGAAATTGGAGGCAAGATTTGACCTGGTTTTGCTATTCTGGTGATGTATAAAACCCTCTGTAATGATGGTAGTGTATTTTCTGACCTGACTGCTAGACCTGGGCTTTGCTGCTGGCCCTCCTTGGAAGCATGCCCAGGGAAGCATTCTTGTCCTTATTCCAGGTGGCCGAGGGAAAAACAAGGCTTGGATCATCACCCTCCCTGACAACGCTTGCTTCAACGAGGTGCCCGAGGAGATCGTATCTAAAGTCTTAACATACCTCACTTCAGTCCCAAGGTATGTGGTTGCCTTCTAGCTCTCACCTGTGATAGGCAGAGGAGTCGGTGCTGCCTGATCAGGCAGGGGATCTGCAGGGTAATGCCACACGTGGGGACGAGGGGGATCTTCAGCTTTCAGTGCAAGTGAGAGAGAGAAGATGAACAATGCAAGCTCTTACAGTGTCCAGGTGTGGTATTTAGTGTGCCCATTACTGCAGGGTAAAAAATGGACATAGTCCCTGTGACTTGTCAGCTTGCATGCATTATGAATTTAGTTTATTAAGTTTCTAATTAACAGCAAGCTTTCCTTAAGCTTTGACATGTGTCACCACTTAAGCATGCCATGCCACTGCAGAATAGTATTTTGACATCTACAAATAGAGAGTCATTACTGTGGAAAAAGAGAATTGTAATCAGAGGAAGAGACTAATTACAGGAACAAACTGTTTGGGATCCCCATTATCTGCACTGGCTCAGTGGCGTGCCCCAGCTCCCATCACCTGTCTGTGTCTCAGGGTTAAGTAGCTGACAGTCTGCCTTTGTCACATGCAGGGCTGTATACTTAGATTAATGGCCCTCCTATTTCTTGCTGCTGAGCCTGGTGACTCAGTTACCTGGATTGCTTAATTTCTTTGAATAATGCTTGTTTTGTCAAATTTCTTCCTGTGGGGAGAGGAGGTTGACAGCAGCTAGATGAGCTTTCCATCAGCAGCTGCCTTGGAAGAGGCACAGTGTGTTTTGCAAACTCTGCAGGGAAAAAAAAAAAGGGTCTCTGGTTCCTTTACCCTCTTTTTGGATGGACTCTGAAGTTTTGCGGGCACCTGGCCCACAGAGCACTGTCCCAGCATGGACTGGAGCACACTGTGGTGTGTGCCGGACAGAGAGTTTTCTCCTCCTTGCTGTGTGGGCAGCCCATGACTGTGCATCTGCACTTCCCAGCTCTGCCCAGATTTTCCAGGGATTCTTATTTCATATGACTGTGAACACCCTGGCATTAGTGTGATGAGTAGTCTTGCCATCCTAGTAATGGGTCAAACTCAATCAAGAAACTAATGAGAGCTGCGAGCTTGCTGGTGATTCTAATTTGTTCAGCATGTTATTAGTAAAACCACTTTAATCATGCTTCTCTGCTCCTCCCACCACTGTAACAGCCTGTTGCAATACCTGACCATCTTAAAAACATATGCTTTTTAACATTTAGGAGTTGAAAAGGCTGTGGTATCAGGCAGCAAGGAAAAGCATCACATAGGTGAGGGTGGAAGGTGTGTGTCCACTCTGGTAACCCTGGCCATGTGTCCCTCAGCAGCATCACATCATGGGATCAGAGCTCAGACTTTGGGCCAGAAAGTCCCTAGAAGAGGTAAATCACAGAATCACAGAATATTAGGAGTTGGAAGGGACCTCAAAAGATCATCCAATCCACCCCCCTGCCAGAGCAGGATCACCCAGACCAGGTCACACAGGAACACATCCAGGCGGGTTTTGAATGTCTGCAGAGAAGGAGACTCCACAGCCTCTCTGGGCAGCCTGGGCCAGTGCTCTGTAACCTTTACAATAAAAAAGTTTTTCTTCATGTTCAGATTGAACCTCCTATGCTCCAGCTTGCACCCATTGGCCCTTGTCCTGTCATTGGCTATCACTGAGAAGAGCCTGGCTCCTTCCTTCTAACACTCGCCCTTTACAAATTTATAAACATTAATGAGGGCACCCCTCAGACTCCTCTTCTCCAAGCTAAAGAGGCCCAGCTCCCTCAGCAGCTCCTCATAAGGGAGATGCTCCACTCCCTCAATCATCTTTGTGTGTCTGTGCTGGACCCTTCCAAGCAGTTCCTGTCCTTGAACTGAGGGGCCCAGAACTGGACACAATATTCCAGATGTGGTCTCACCAGGGCGGAGTAGAGGGGAAGGAGAACCTCTCTGACCTACTCACCACACCCCTTCTGATACACCCCAGGATGCCATTGGCCTTCTTGGCCACAAGGGCACATTGCTGGCTCATGGTCATCCTGCTGTCCACCAGGCCCCCCAGGTCTCTTTCGCCTGTGTTGCTTTCCCGAACCTATACCAGTACATGGGGTTGTTCTTTCCCAGATGCAAGACCCTACACTTGCCCTTGTTGAATTTCATTAATTTTTTCCCTGCCCAACTCTCCATCCCGTCCAGGCCTCTCTGAATGGCAGCACAGCCTTCTGGAGTGTCAGCCACTCCTCCCAGTTTTGTGTTGTCAGCAGACTTACTGACAGTGCATTCTGTTCCCTCATTCAGATCATTGATGAATATATTGAATAGTACTGGTCCCAGTACCAACCCCTGAGGAACTCCACTAGATACAGGCCTCCAACTAGACACCGTCCCACTGACCACAACTCTCTTCTTTCCTTTAACCAATTCACAGTCTACCTCCCTACCCAGTTATCCAGACCACACTTCCTCAGTTTAGCTGCTAGGGTGCTATGGGAGACAGTGTCTTAATGCTTCACTGAAATCAATATAAACCACATCCACTGCCCTACCATCACCTGTCCACCTGGTTATGTCCTCATTAAAGGCTATCAGGCAATATTTGACCTGTGTGTCAGAGTTAGCTGTGGATGCACTGATATCTCTGTACCACGCACCTATGGATGGGTATAGGCATATCAAAACCACACACACGATGCCTTTCCTGTGCCATCAGCAACAAGGACTACATCTCGTCCTGCAGATACAAGTCTGAGGAAACCTCATGGGACCTCAGGTATGTAGTATTTTGGGAAGCTGAATTTCATGAAGCATTTTTCTCCTGGAAATAATTGCTAGATAAAGGAGATGGATGCTGTAAGCTACTCTTTGCTCAGCAGAGTGAGTGCATTAATAACAGAGCCAAGAGGAAGATAAGTCTTGTAGGCAGGGTACTGAAAGTGCTTGTATGGGGGAGCTGTACACAAGAGTAAGTCACAGGCCTCCACCTTTCACATCCCATGCATCCAAGTCAAATTGCACACAGTGGGCTGCCTCCCTGCCTGCCTCCCTGCCTGCCTCCCTGCCTGCCTGTTGAGGGGCTGCCTTTGCAGAACAGCCCTGCATGATGGTGGCCTTGAAGGAGAGGCACAGGTAAGTGCAACAGATCCCAGTGCTGGCAGAAATGAGACCCTGAAGGTGATCTTGTTTGACTGTCCAGCTTTTCGGTCTTTTAACAAGCTCTGCATTTGCTTGCATTGGGGAGTGCAAAGTGATTTAGAGCCATGGCACAGGGCAACGAAACAGCGAAGGGTGCTGTTGTCTATAAATACCTCTGAATTTAAATGTTAGGCAGCAGGTTCTGCTCTGATCCCACCAGCCCCAAGGAGTCTCTCAGTCCTGTGATAACTCTCACCACTGCAGTCTCCCGTATCCAATTTCAAATCCTGTGCAAAACATCCCAAGTCTTTTATTTTTAGTCTGGTGCATCCTGCGACATACATAATTAAGAGTAAGAAGAAAAAAAGTGATAAGAAGCACTCGGAGAGAAGTAATCCTTGATCTGGTTATCTTTCTGCTGCTGAATGCAAATGAACTCATCCCTTGCAGCCTTGGTGAGAAAGCATTGATTTATTTTTATTGTCAGTCTAAAAGGTACATTGCAGGACTAGAAATCTGATAAACCTGCAAGGTTTGTGTTCCAAATAGTCACAGGCTTGCTCCACTAGCCCCAGAATAAATTAAAAATTTCCCACAGTGGATTTCAAGGCTTTTGGACAGCTGTGAACTTTCTTCTTTGTGTCTGTAAGGGAACTGATAAAAGTAAATTAACATGCTGAGAGGCTGCTCTCTGAATATAACCTTACCCTCAGAAAAAGGCATACTTTGGCATACTTTTGCGAACTTACAATGCACTACAGACTGGCTGCCTTTTCTAAATTACTTGGATTCTGGGGTTTTTCTTCAGGTTTTATTATGATGACACCAATGCTGTGTAAATACTATTTTTTTTCTTTCAATTGCAACCTGTTGGGAAGTGCTGTGGGAAGTTGAGGAACTGTTTTGCATAGGACAGAGACTTACCTTTTAAAGTTTTAAGGTGTGCTGAAAACCTGAAGTGTTTTATTTTTACCTCAAACAAAAGAATCATTTTGCCCCCCTCACACCTGCCTGGGTGTTTACCTGGTGGTGAAGGTGAACAGAGCTGATAGAAACCTGCAGCATCATCTCATGGTGCCGGAACTATGTTAGCTAAAACAGGTTTTGGCTGAAAAGTCCAGGTCCGGATCGCAACCTGTAACCTCAGACTGTATGGCCCAAGTGTAAAATCTGCTGTTCATTTGCTCTGCTCTTTCCTGATACACCTCAATGGCAATGTATAAACATACACTAAACCTTTGCACTTTGAGTGTGCCATTAGAGATATAGTTGTAGGATAGCTTGGGAGTCAATTGATATTATGAGCCAAAGGGGAATTTTTTTTCCTCTCAGCACAGTTGCTGATTCCTTTTAAATACATTTGTCAAAGGTGTGGCTATCACAGACCAGTGCAGCAAGGTGTGTGTTGTATGAAAGCTCCTGCAGTAGCTTCAAGTGTCTCTTTTTTTCCATCTTGAAAAATGGAAAGTTGCCAAATGGTGTCTGCTGTGTGATACTTCTGAGTAATCCACCATGTGTTTTCAGTTGCCAAACACAAGAATGACCAAAAACTTGCTGTAGCTGCCTACTCAGGGCCATGCACAGTGCAGATACCTGACCCAACTCTTGGGAGCCTGCACGTGTACTGGGAGCCTCTCGGCAGCAGGGAGACACCTGGATAGGGTGGTGTGGGTGGTATCCTGTTGCAGCACCCGCAAAATAAATATTTTAAATATTACCTAAGTATCCTGTAAATACACTCAGATCAGAGGACTTGCTTACATGCTGGCATACCCTTACCTGTGTGCAAACACAATTCCAGTTTGTAACTTGGGCTGCCCTGGAGCGTGTATTGCCATGGGCTGAGACTGGTTGAGCTGTACCTAGCCTGGGAAGGCAGTATTTGAATTACAGACTGGAGCCCACCTGCATGTTAAGGCAGCTCCCAGACTGGGCAGCCCCAGTACTGCTGGCTCACTTGGTAACACTGGGGATTTCAAAGCAACTGAAAGGATTTGGGTGTCAAAAGGGATGTCGCGAGCTCTACCTCTGCCAAGTCCTTCTCGAGCCCAATGCAGGTCCCAAGGACAATCCATTGTCTCCACCTACCGCACAATGCCCAGTTCAGAGGTGCTGTGTAACGCTGGGCTAAATGTAAGGTGGGCTTCTCAAATTTCTTGCTGGAGTCTGCTCAGGGAAATATTTTCAAATGGAATTTCAGCAATTGTGGAACTGTCAAAATGTGTTTTGCACTCCGTGTTCCTGGGTTTGAGGTTTTTTCTGGAGAACAACTTCATATTCCCTCAAAATGCTATCTGATTACTTGGTGTTTTCTTACCTCATAGTCAACAAGAGTCTGACACCAAATTTATCCTAATCCTGGATAGAAGATTGGACACATGGACATCAGTCAAAACGACTCTCCAAAAAATAGCAGTAAGTCCTCTTTAATGTTAATTTCTTATAATGTACTGAGTCATCATGCCCATTGTGCATAACTTTCAGAAAACACTGGGAACCAGGAGCAATGATGCTCGTGCTTTCTCTCTAGGTAGTGTTTTGTTCTATGGCCCTATAATTAATTCAGTCATAGCTCTATGCCCCATTTGAGTGCATAAATGAGATGTTTGAGCATTAACTGATTCAATTGCTTGGTTTTGCACTTTTTCATAGTGGTTCAGATGTGTTTAGTGCCTGTTCTGTGCTTTTGATGGTGGTGAATTTGGCTTTCTAGACACTGGTTATTAGTGAGAATGTATTTTAGCTAGTGACTGAAAGTGTTAGGTTCTTTAAACAGGCTCCACAAACATTTGTATGTGAGTATGGATGGACAAGTCTGTTTTAAGTGTATATGTATGTCTGCGTTAATGTATTTTAAATATCTATTACATATGTTTATGCTCTACCCATCATTAGATTCTGAACATGTCTTAAAAAATAAGCTTTCTGCATCTCGGGAATGCATTGTGTCTTATGAAATTAGAACATGATGTTACAGTAGTGCATGCAGGCATAGAAAAGTCATGTCTATAAATCCATGGATAAGTAGGAGCTAATTGATAAACGCTTTCCCAACCAGACCATGCCACATGGGTAAGTCAATGAAAATATTCTGGGCATATTATTATTGCCTTTGTTTTTGCTTAATAGTAACTGAACAGTTAAAGGCATTGCTCCATCTCATAGAGAATGAAGTAAACAGTATGTACTGAGAGAGAAAGCTCTTACCTGGTTCTGCTTAGATCTGATAAAGTGACATCTTTTTCTATTTTAAGTAGTTAGTACTGGTACAGCTGAACTTGGTGTTAAAGCTGTCTGGCTTTGGTGGCATTTTGCTGATAGGCATCCAGTAGAAGGAAGAGATTGTTACCTCTTGCAACATGCATAAAGGACCACTGTTAGTATTTTGGGCTCTGATTTTCCTGAATGTTCTAAACTGTATTTCCAAGTGTGGTTACTATACCATCAGAGAAGCAGCAGCATTTAGGAAGTAGCTCTTTAAAGTGATCATCAAAATTCAGTTCTGCTGCCAGTGCTAGTAATAAGAACATCCGTTAAGGCTGATGTAGTTGCTTTGCATAGGTTGGAAGTTTCAAGTGTGAAAAAGTCCTGTCCTAATTTGTAGTTTCTACAGAAGGGTCTTTCATTTGGTGTTTAATAGGAAAATGTAATTATTTTGTGACCTTTGAGCATACACCCTATTTGTGTACCTGTATGCGCTGTGTGTCCATGTAGAGAAGTGATGTTACCTGTAGTATCAGAGCTGTCCATGTAAATAATGTGGAGATGCTCTGTGCAAAGAGGAATGAGACACAGGAGACCTGCGCCCACTAAATCTTAAGGCTTGGGAATCTTGCCTTAAAAACAGGGTCTGGCCCTAAAACATTGTCTTTGTGTCCAGGAGGTGTTTGACTGGACTTTTCTGTCTGCAGCTAATGCAGAAGATTAAATCTTGATTTCTTTCCAATCATAAACCCACGATGCAATTAAAAAAAAATGCTTCTGATCTTTGTATAATTTTGGAATAAAGAAGTGCAAAGAAGCTGAATTTGAAATACAGAGTGTCCTATTTTTTCAGCATATGTATATGCAATTGCAGCTCTGTGGTTGAGCATCTGATCCAGGAAAAAAAATTATATCAGACTGTACAGATTTTTGTTTAACTCTTTGTGTATGTCTCCAATTGCACGGGCAAACCAGGCTGGCACGGGTACCACTTGCTTTGGGAAGTGAGGCCCTTGTGCCAGGGTCAGGAGCATCTTTCCTTCCTCCCCCCGAAATTCTCCACAACTTCAAAACGCATCTTTGAGATAATAACAGAGAGGAAAAAAGGGAAGGGTAAAAGCTCTAAGCTGCGAGCCCAGTCCTCGAAGAAAAGAGCTGGCCCCGTCTGCAGGCTGATTTTTGGCATTCCACCTTAAAAACAAACCGGGCGCTGGGAAAAGAGAACGGGGCTGCCAGCCGGGAGCCGGGTGCCGGGTGCCGGCAGGGCTGCCTGCTCTGCCTGCTCTTCCCCCCTGCCTGCTCTCCCTGCTCGCCCCTGCCCGCTTCCCTCTGCCCCGAGGAGCCGGGAGGCGGCAGGGCGATGGCCGAGGCGAGTCCGCG
>NW_010202853.1:6118-7034 GCF_000695765.1 Mesitornis unicolor | reverse complement strand
TCCAAGCCTGTAGCACTGCACCAGGTTGTTGAATAAATAAATGAGAACACTGTTTAGGAGAAAAAAGTCAATACAGAGTGACAATTAACAGAAATCAGTTCAACAAGGTTGGATTGTAGACCTGTAAAATCTCCAGAGAAGATGGATGACATTTTATTGCATATCAATGTTTCTCATTTTTTCCAAATATCCTACTTGATATAAGTCTTCCACCTTCAGAAATGTTATATCAGTTAAATTGTTTAATATTACCAATAAGGAAGCACTGATTCCACTATATTTTTTTAAATAAACTATAATAGGATTAATAATTATTTATATTTATTTTTCTTTGTCTCAGTATACGATTTGTTGTGGGTTAAAGAGACACATTTTAAGAACCTGTAAGGTCTTAGAATCATAGAATCATTAAGGCTGGAAGACATCTTTGAGAACATCAAGTCCCACCATGAACCCAACACTCGTGCCCACTAAACTGTGTTGTGAAGTGCTACATCTATATGTTTTTTGAACTCCTTCAGAGATGGTGACCACCACTTCCCTGGGCAGCATGTTCCAATGCTTGACCACTCTTTCAGTAAAGAAGTTTTCCTAATATCCAATCCACACCTCCCCTGGTGCAACTTGAGGTCATTTCCTCTAGTCCTACCACTTAATACTTGAGAGAAGAGATCAACATCCACCTCACTACAAATTCTTCTCAAGTAGTTTTAGAGGGTGATAAGGTCTCCCCTCAGCCTCCTCCAGGCTAAGCAACCTCAGTTCCCTCCCTTCTCATAAGTCCTGTCCAGCCCTTCTCCGGACACACTCCAGCAATTCAATGTCCTTCTTGTAGTGAGGGGCCCAAAACTGAACTCAGTATTCGAGATGTGGCCTCACCAGTGTCAGGTATGAGGGCACAATCACTTCCGGACTC
>NW_010202853.1:1467-6087 GCF_000695765.1 Mesitornis unicolor | reverse complement strand
CTCTTTCTGATACAGGACAGGATGTCGTTGGCCTTCTTGCCACCTGTGCACATTGCTGGCTTATGTTAAGCTGGCTGTTGACCAAAACTCCCAGGCCCCTTTCTGCCTGGCAGCTTTCCAGCCACTCATCCCCAAGCCTATAGTTTTGCATGAAGTTCTTCTAGAAGAGCAAACAGGGAGGAGAGGGAGAGCAGAGGAGTTGTGTATGGTGTGTGTTGTCCACTTGGGCATCTTTGAGGGATACACGTGTTACACACCAGAAAAATCACACTTTGAATATTATTTATGGCAACTCCAGCAGCCAAAATATCAGCACACAAAAAAATAGCTCCATTAACAAACAAAGAAGTGCCATAGCTGGTCAGCTACCCCAAAGGAAGATTGCCAACGTCTAGAAGGTGAAGTCATGAGCTATGAACAGCAAATATTTTCACATATCTATTAACACTGGCATTGTTCCAATGTAAAGGGACAAAATTAATGTTAGTGACAGAACTGTCTTTTCCTCCATTTAAATTCATGGTGGTTTTCTACATTCACAATGTATTTGCTTTATGTTAAGATATTCAAATCACTAGATAAATTTGGATTCAGTTGGTTTTGCGAGAGAGCAGCTGTCTGTAAGCCATTATAATAGCTGTAATGCACATTCTTGTTTGTTTCCACCTAGTCATACATAGAGATCAAGACCACTTTCAGATGAAAAAATAAACCAGTAGAAAGCGTCAATTTTGAATGCAGCATATATTGTTAAATTCAGTTTGTTGAAGAGCTATAAGTTATCACTAAAAGCTACTCAAATAATGTTTAAGTTTTGCAAAAAAGTGATTCCAGAAATATAAACAGCACCAAATAGCATAAGCTAATAAAAAAATAAAAAAGTAGAAAGAATTTGTTCATGTGTAATTGTAACAATAAATCTAAACACACTCGGTTACTAAGTTTCTAAAAGGAAGACATTAAGGGCAGTCTATAGAATTTTAGGATAAGAGCAGAAGGCAGCTTTCAGTTTTCCTCAGCTGTACTTAAAAACTGTGTTTTCTGTTGAAGACACTGCACTTTATCACTACCTTGCATATATTATTAACAAAATAATCTATTACAATATTTAAAATCAGAAATTCTGTCAGCACAGTACTTACAAGGACCTTACTTATCCCAAAAACATTGCATGTCATAAGAAAAAAATAGTATTCTGAAGACATAAAAATCCTGATTTTTTTTAATGTAAAAAAGGGGACTGACAACACTCAGGAAGTTCACAAATTGTACTTCCTTTATGCACCTATATGAAAGAACAATGGAATAGTTGAA
Organism: Mesitornis unicolor; assembly: GCF_000695765.1. Lineage (NCBI taxonomy): Eukaryota > Metazoa > Chordata > Aves > Mesitornithiformes > Mesitornithidae > Mesitornis > Mesitornis unicolor. Next base: position 4,773 of record NW_010202853.1, on the reverse strand, counting down.
AATGGCATCAATTCAAATAAACAACCAGAAAAATATTAATACTATTGCTTTTCAGCTCTTCACAGACTTCTTCTGTTTTTAGCTTCAGTTCATTTGGGCTTACTAACTAAATACTGCCATAAGGCAAAAGTGCTGAGTAGAATTTACGAAGTATTAGTACAGTTGATTACCACAGCCAATTTAAAAGTCAGCCAGTCTCTTTTTCATGCATAAGAGAGAATTATTAGCACTAGCATAACTAACATACATGTGTTAAGGTATACCCTACTTTCTGGCTGTGTTACAAAAGGCAGCCTCTGAATACCAAGAGCTTTAAAAGTAATTCATATTTGATGAAAGTTTACACAAAAAGAAAAGTAGCTATTTTATTATTTTTTGCTTTTTATATTATATGAAACCCTCTATTTCATTAGAATTTTCATGAAGACTATGAAATAAATGCATGTCACCTCAGGCCCATAGATAGAAAAAGACCACGTAATTCATCACCTACCACAAAGGCTTTACACTACTGTAAAGTATATTAAAAATAAGGTGCAATTTGAACACTTCCTCATTGCTTAACAAGAAATATTTGCTTATATATTTTTTTTTCAGTGCAAAAGTCCCTCTTGTCACACTGAGATATTAGTAACTGTCATCCAGCCTTGGCAAAATCATCAATATCAAGAAACAGGTAATATAGTTTATTTAAAGGCATTTTACAGTTATTAGCTCAGACTTAATGGTTCCACTAGTGTAAACTGAGGTTTGAAAAGATGGTTAACACACTCAGTACTTAGAGTATGAATTTACTTTTAAACTGCAGCCTCCTGAATGCCAGATTGGGAAGAAAAGAGCTATTCATTTGAAATACCGTAATTCAAGCTAACATACCCCAAAATATAATGGAATAGAGCCCTTTCTCTGTAAAAGTCTGAACAGGCCATTTTTAAATTGGAAAAAATTATTCAGAAAAAAAAATAAAATTAATGGAATCCAAAGATGCATTAATTGTGGAACTTAGTAGGATTAGCACACTCAGTATGAGTATTCTACTATTCTCTTTATACCATAGTTCTCCTAAAATGGAAAAGAACCCGGATGCAGAAAAATCACAATTAGATAAAACATTTGAGACCATTCCAGCAAAATTAAGATTACTGTTTGTCCATTTGAGTTTTCATCCTGCAAATAAGTACTGTAGAAAACCCAGTAGTTCACAGGACTGAAATCTCAACAACTATTGCAAAAGAGCTAATACTTTCAATTATTTTTTTTCAATTTATAATGCCGTGTGTTACATCTGCCAATGAGGAAGTCCCTGAAGGTTTAATTATCTAAATTTGTGCCTGACTTGAAAGACAAACCAAGAGGTGATTAAATGCAAACTAATGAATTAATTACTCTTCAGATTCTTCAAAGCAAAAAGAGAAACACCTACAGTCCTTTTCTGTTTGTTTACAGTGCTTAAACATCACCTACAGATGTGAATTACAATAAAATCTGAGACAAGAAAGTGATTACTTTTGAGCAAAAAGGAAGAATAAGGAGCAAGTAGTAAACTAAAGATGCACTTTGTTTTGTTTTTAAATCTTCATGAGTAGTTCAAGCCCACTTGGAAAGCTGGATGGATTTTCCTAAGACAAACTGATAATTGTATGGATTTCAAACCTGCATGAAATTAAAATAAGTTCTAGTGAGAGTGTTTCCAGTGTATGGCTAGTTTGCAAGTAAATGCAGAGATATAATTCTGATGGAGGGGGGAGACGTGTGTCTTTGTCCCTTTTTTTCTGTTGAAGATCTTTTTAAATATTTTGATGTGCTTCTTCACAAAAAACATCCCAATCTTCACCCATTTATGTGAGTAAAGATTTTGTTTCTAACATTCCTACTAATTTTCTTAATGATATGTAGGTAAAAGATACGTGTTTAAAAGTCGTATCTGAAAGAAAAAGCAGTAGAAAGAAAGTCAGTACTAGCAATTTGAAATTCCAGCACTTGTATCTGTATATGACAGTGTGTTTATGTGCAAAAGAAGTCTGCTAGTTTAGGTATGAGTGCTACGCAAGTTCATTTCAATCACATTTAGTTTATTCATTCTGTTTCATTCTGCAGGAACAAATTCATTCTGATCATTTCATCTATGGCTGAGAAAATTGAACTCTAACAGATTGCAGTCCCAGAAGAAATTGCTTGGTGTTAGAGCTGCAAGTAATTGTTAAACTCTCACATGCCTCAGGGGAGAAAGCATGTCCTTGATTAGAAAAACAAGTGGAGGGAGGGAGGGCATGAGAGAAACTATGCTTGTAGTTTATGGGTATAATGGCATTGTGTTATAAATGCTCTGGACAAATAAGTCATATTTTTTATTTTTAAACTAAAATATTAATTCACATTTAAAATAAATATTAATATTTAGAGCCTATACTTTTTTTGTAGTGAAAGATAGATATCCTTTTAATGCAAAATGAGCCGCTAGTGAGCAGACAGACACATAGTGCTAAGACACCTACTTCTATTCATTCTTATTCTAAATAAATTATATACTTCTGACAACTCAGCAATGAAGACAGGTTTAGTCGTTCTCCCTTGAAAAAAGAATATATTACTGAAAATTCAATCCATGGTAACAGAAACATTTTGATGGTTTCTAGGACTGCAAAGAATATGATTACTGAAACTCATGTGAAGGAGAACATTTTTCATATTTCTGATTATATCCCACATGAGACTCATTTACACACTAACCAGCATGAATGACAGAAGGACAGTTGCAAAGGTCTAAATTCATTCAAGACTCATGATTTGTATGGGATCTTTTTTCAGACAGAACTGTAAGTGATATGTATACTGTGGCCATAATGATTTTGAATTAGTTACTGAAAGGTATTCAGTGTTCATATTTGAACATGGAAACAGTGCAACTGTTTATGATCTGTTATGGGGATCCACTGGATCTTCATAAATCTTTGCTATTGAACAGTAGATATACAGCATAAATATTCTTGAAATTTCAAACTTTGAGAATGTAAGTGAAGTTAAGCACATGGGCAGAAGAGGAAGTATATTTATGGGCTAGATTCACACCTAGTTTAGAAAGCTTCAAATAGTGACACATGAATCTCATCTCAAAGATAAGGAAGATTCTTCTTTTGACTTTTTTTCCCTAGATCAATAAATCTTGGACCATTGGGAAACTGCTATGTGGTAGTCGTCAGAGTAACCAGAAGTTTAGGTTTAGAAAACTTAGAACATTTATTTCTAATAATCTCCCCGTAGTAATTAGAACTTCCTACCCAGACTTGTTTGGGGCAATTAATTATC
>NW_010202853.1:0-1436 GCF_000695765.1 Mesitornis unicolor | reverse complement strand
AGCAGGAATTCCAGACTATTAAGTTTTCAAGCTTGAACCATGGCCTCTATTTTTCAGAAAAGTGTCTTAAGAGCCACATTACTCTAGACAGGGGACCATCCTCAGCCTCATGCTGTATCACTGTAAGTCAAAGTTACAGGAGCCTGACACTAAGATCTAATAGGAAGTAGAACCCACTAGCACTAGAAAAGCCTGGTTACTTTTCGTACATTCAGAGTCTGACTGTATGCTTTTCAAGCAAAAGTTAGAGGACAGAAGCACATCCAGAGAAGAAGGAACCAAAGGATTTCCGTTCTTAGAGGAAACCTTCTCAGGTTAATGCAGATACAGTGTCTCTATTGTTCACTCTCTTAATGTCTTCTTGCACCATCACTCACCTTCAGAGGAATGACTCCATTTCATACTTCCATGTGACCTGGTGGAAAGGCTATTTCTTCGTAGAGCAACAACAAATGGGTTGAACCTCCACAAGTTCATTGAAAGCCAAAAGCCTGGGCATCTCACTACTAAGACTGTGTATGAATTTAAAAAATTATGTGAAGAAAAAAAACCACACACTTTCTTCTGTTAAATGTCTACCCTTAAAACGAATTTTCTGAGTCAATTCAGTAAACTGAAATATGTTGCTCTTATCAGCTAATTCTATGCAGTTCCTAGCTCAACAAAAGTCTTCAGTCCTTTTCTTCCTTTTTTCTTTCTCTTAAATACAGTGGTCCAATTGCATATAGACTTACCTCTTGGAATAATCTAAGGCTAGGAACATCAAGAATAACCAATCAAGCCATCTGGGATACTTATATAATCAATATGAAGCAAGATATTGATGTATAAACTCCTACTGTAAATATCCACTGCTTCCAATGTTTTAGCCTTTGTAAATTTATCTCTGCACATTTATTACCTCAGATATGGGTAATTATTTTACTTTTATTGTATTTTAGGAAACACTTCTAGCACTAGCACTAAAAAAAAGGTAGACAACAGTATAACTAAGGTTTAGTTTGATGTCAGTTCTGAAATAAAAATTTGTCAAAAAAAAAAGTTGGGAATAACTAAAGCTATTTGAAATGGTGGGATAAATCTGCATAATTTTTTTAGATTAAACAAACAAAAAAAAAAGCTTGCCTGGAACTTGTAAGAAAAGTAGTGCAAAGAAAATACTTGATGAATTGGAAGGTACAGTGTGAAGACACTGGAATGTGTGAATTCTCCCACTGCTTAAAAAAAACATGCAGTCTCCATTTTACGCAGAGTTCTCATTGATCCATGCCACTGAGTTTGGTTGGTTTTTTTAAATAATGCATATATTAACTTACATATACTTAGACAAATATTTCAGTAGGATTCAGTTCTAACTATTCTTCCATATGACTGCCATATTCAGTGAACTATGGTGTCATTGCACCATTAATGACCTATTAGAGAGCAGTGTAGGG
>NW_010202852.1:26061-38316 GCF_000695765.1 Mesitornis unicolor | reverse complement strand
ATTAGCATATCCTGTGACTTGGTTCTTCTACAGTCAAAGATCAAAAGCTTTCTGCAAATCACGGGCACACTTGAACTGCAGTGGAAAATGAGATAAAATTTTATAATAGAAAATCTTGGACACACTGGATACAGAGCTTTCCAAAATTCCCTTCTTTTTATTTTATAAATAAAACTTGAATACTTTGTTCCCAAATTAGTTAAAGCTCCATTATTTTGTTGGGCTGCTGTACTTCAGAGGTAACTTAGAGAATATTACAGAAGTTACAGAATCAAACTGGTGTGAATCATAAGGGAGTTGACCATTCAAGAGTGAATTTCTAGACTTGTACTCTCAGCCTGGAAGAATCGAGAAAATATTGTGAAAATATTGTTGTCACTGTCCCAGAAATCCTTGGCAGTCAGTTTCTCTGAACAGAAAAAATCATTAAAAAAAAAATTTCCTACAGAATCAGTGCAGAGTGATGCAAGTATTTCACCTTATTTTAAAAGCCCTCTGTAGAATTTTAGAGTATATGACATTTACAATTTTCCTATTACAAACAAGTGGAGCTCCACTCTGACTTAGTCTCATTGGGCAACAGTGAACTGGAAATTATAGTTAGTTCTAATCCATTTCTAATATCTTTGTGTTGGCCTCAAGGCATAATTGAAATTCTAATACATAAGGTTGGAACAGCTGCTAAATTTGAATTTATGTATTAACTATTTGGAGGAATTAGTTAATTAACTTTAACATTGTTATAGTCTCTTTAACAGTGTTTCAAAATAACTGACTGTGATTAATAGATCATGATAAGAATTTTGATCAGTTGTGATCTAATGTTTCTTCGTTAAAAAAGTAGAACTTATTGCACATTAAAATTTTGTTTGAATTATTTAATTGAAGATTTCAATCTTGTCTGAAAATGCAATCTTCATCCATTCAGTGACATAAGAAGTTAGTTTCCTCCACCCAAACATTTACAAACCTTGCCTCCATTTCCTTTCCTTCTGCCATTATTTAATTTAATTTCATGTGGTTTTAATGAGTGATTGTTTTCAACAGTTTTTGAGAGTTTCAGTCAGCAATATTTCATTCTAGAATAAAAGCTAATGATCCATAAATTATTAATGCCATATTTTTATAGCCACTAAATTAGTCTTAAATGAGTTCAGTAAGTTCTCTGATGTATGTCATTAATTGTTAATGGTGTTTTAACTAGATAATTGTTGTAAAAGGTTGTTTATCGTCACCATTGGTGGGTAACTGTTCCTTGCAATCTGTTCCGCCTGGTACTGCTGAACTTACTTACTCTATCTACCATTGTGTGCAGCAAAGAGATCAGGAGACTGTGAAACATAGTTTAAATATCGAATTCAAACATGCTCAGTGGATAATAAAACTACAGACCATCAGACTTAGTAAGGTCAGATTACTTTTTGTTTTTCAAACAGAAACACATGTGTATGATATCCTAGTGCTCTCTGCACGTAGCGTAAATGTGCAGAGTCCTGCCTAAACCAGTAAATATAAACCAGTCCTGCCTAAGCAGTAAAAGTGCCCAAGACAATTCAGGCATTAAATTACCTAAAGATTATGGTATCCAATAACTTAGTGCCTTGAGTAGCAAGTCAAGTTTGGATAGTCATTAGTGGTTTCTCCTTAGGATAAAGAGGTAGTATTACCTTAATGACATGCAATAATTAGAGGAAAAGTTCATCAAGTGCTAAGCAAAGTGAACATTTCAATACACAAAAGTAAGTAAGTCAGTAAAAGTTAATTGAATCTCCTCTTTGGACTTGAATCCTTAACCAATATTACGACTTCACAGGCTGTTTCCATGAAGTAAATTATTAAGTAAACAGATATCTTCAGCAAGGTAAGACCTAACTACAAAGAACAGGGATACAAAGTCTTGTTTCAGTACACATAGGAGGCACTAAGCATCCAGAGGCAAGGACTTAGCTTGCTATTCCAAGTCTCTGAGTTGTTCTCACTCCTAAAAACACACGTGCTCTTTTGTCCTTGCTTTCAGGGGTGGGTTTTCTTACAGTATTGCTACAAATATTGCTCTTTGGTGTCTTTGGGTTCTCTTTTCATATTTTCTCTTGGATTCTTTGGTATCCCCACTATTTTTCTCTGACATACAGATCCCTCAGAGGACCCATGACAAAGACACATGTTGTGCTCATGCTATATATCACAATATTTTACCCATCTCATTGGCTGCTATACCTGCTACATTCACCAAATTCTTTTTGCCCCCTAACTAGTAACATGCTGCAACAGCATACCAGCCCTGTGAGACTGAAAAGGCTGGACAGGAGCAGCCTCCTATAAGGAGTTAATAAAGCTTCTCAGTAGCTCACAAAAAGAAGCAAGGACTAGTTTTTCTGCCCTGGAATATCAGCATCCTCAAGCACAGGCAGTATGCACCATCCCCAAAAGAGCAGTGTTGATGACAGTCTGGCTCACTGTGCTGGAACAACCTGCTAGAAATGTCTTGTCACCTCACCACCACAATCACATTTCCCAAAAATGCCATTTTCCAGCAGCATCCCTTACCCATCCCCACATTTGGAAAGCACCTCTCTATTCCCATGTTCCTCGCCCCTACTTGAAAGACTAGTAGGCATGAGTTTTGGAGTGCTGTGATCAGAAAGTCCCATGATTACCAGCTCAGGCAGTGCCCATACTGCTTCTCTCCTTGAAAAGAGGTCTGAACCTTTTCTTTCAAAAACAGAGAAAAAATTACACTCAGTCTTTAAAATATGGAGCCAAAAGATGCTGTCACTGCCACCACAATGTGAAAAACCATAGTGGTTAGAGCATGCACCCCAAAACATGGCAAAAGGCAATCTCCCTGAAAAAGACCATACTGTGGGAATACAAGTATTTCCGGAGTGAATATAGGAAGTGGGAGGAGTTCTCTTGAGTTTTCCAGCCAAAGCAGCTCCTTTGTACACATGATATTAAAAAGATTCGCTGAGAAGGAGCATGGGAGTGAACAGGGAATTTTTCAGGAGGAAGAAAAGGTGATTGCTAGTCCCTGCTCTTATATGTTCTTACATACATTCTTGTATTTTACCTACAACCAGCATTTGATAAGAGGCATCAACAAACCTTGAGACCTTGGGATTTAATCTGCTCAATAGCAGGTTGTACCCACTAGGTGAGAAAGCCAAGAAGATAATCCATGCAAAGAACAGCTTCAAACAATTTGGATGGGAGAGGGAGGCAAGTGAAACAGCCACACCTCACTGGTTTGATGGGAGAGCACCCCAGAAGGAGAACTGGATTTCAAGTGCTTCATGTAAAAAAGGGATTGACTGAGGTCAACCCTCAAACTGTTCAGGTGCATCACCTCCTTCTTTAGAGATTGCAAGGTTTTGTGTGGAGCCAACACCAGCCCTGAGATTGCCTGCCAGCCCACAGTCTTGTGCAAATGAGAGAAAATATGCATATTTAAGGAGTCAGTAGGGCTTATGCATAAGACATGTGATACATTGCTTACTTCAGAAGCAAAACTGAAACTTCAGAAAATGAAAATTAACTGAAACTCTCAGCATGCAAAAGCTTGTGAAGCTTCAGTTTTTTCGGACCTGAATTAGCAGCAATTTCATTTGTCTTTATATTAAAGTTTATAGCAGTGTCAACTTATGTGTCTGTATGTTCAGAGAGTGCCACTGTACATAAAAATCACTTATCTGAGTTGCATGTTTTAAAGAACTGCAAGGGGTCTTCAGCTTACTGAAATGAACTTAATATAGAAATGGGGTTAAACTCCTTTGAGGTGAGCTCCTTTGTATATCTGGGGTGTTACTTGTAAAATCTACTATTTCACTATGCATAAATCTCTAGAAATAAGTCAGACATTATTTCAGCCCAAGACTCCAGTTTCTACTCCTGCTTTTACTCTTCTCACATCAGCTTACCATAATTCTCTTTATAACTGCGTGTTCTGTTTACAGTATTTTGAGCAATATCAACCCTAAGCCATTATTTTTTTCCAGTTTTTTAATGAAGATTAGATTAATTTTATTACCATTCAAAGGGTGCTCTTTTCAGTTGTTCAGTCATAGTTCTGCTGGGATTTTTTAAAAAGCCTAAGGGAGGTGGTTATCCAAATACCCATAAATTTCAATGAAAAATAGGTTACATAACACAGGCCATTAGAGAATCCTAGCTTTAATTATACCTGCAGTCCTAAGATCAGCTCTTGAAATACATTGTACATATCTGAACATTTGCTTGGTGCAGTTCTGAATCAGAAATTGTGCGGCCAGCAGGATCAGGGAAGAGATTTTCCCCCTGTATACGGCACTGGTGAAGTCACACCTTGAATACTCTCTTCAGTTTTGGGCCACTCACTACAAAAAGGACATTGAGGCACTAGAGCATGTCCAGAGAAAGACAGCAAAGCTGGTGGAGGGTCTTAAGCACAAGTCTTATGAGGAACAGCTGAGAGAATTGGGGTTGTTTAGTCTGGAGGAAAGGAAGCTCAGGGAAGATCTTATCACTCTCCATAATTACCTGAAAGGAGGTTGTAGCAAGGTGGGGGGCAGTCTCTTCTCCCAAGTAACAAGTAATACGATGAGAAGAAACAGCCTCAAGTTGTGCTGGGGGGGCTTAGGTTGGATATTAGGAAAAACTTCACCAAAAGGGTTGTCAAGCACTCGAACAGGCTGCCCAGGAAAGTGGTGGAGTCACCATCCCTGGATGTATTTAAAAGACAACTAGATGTGGTGCTCAGAGACATGATTTAGTGGTGAGCTTGGCAATGTTATGTTAATGGTTGGAATCTATGATCTTAAAGGTCTTTTCCAACCCAAGCGACTCCATGATTCTATAATTCTATGTTTCTAAACTACAAAAAAAATTAAAAGTGATATGGTAGTGATAGAAAAAGAAAAAAAAGGTCTTAAGCCTCATACAGTATCATGCATGGCTGAGGGCAATGACATGTTATGTTAGCAAAAAGGGACTTGGGCAGTACCTGCATTGTTAGTGCGACTTCAGGACCTCAAAAGCAAGGTTTTTCCTCAACACTTTCCGTCTTGTCCTTTCTCTCCTCTTCTCTTTATCCCATCCTAAATCTTCATACTGAACCAGATCCTTAGGATCCAGTCAGTGCGAAGGCTTATCTCTCTACGGATCTCTCACCTATGAAGATGGGGTTTTTTTACATCCATCAGCTGTTTAAAACTGGAAATAATCTCTTTACAGGGACGTCTATAATAAATTCAGGCCCCTATAGAGCTCACAGAGACCTCAGCATCAAAGAACACTTTAATAAAATGCTTCTCAATTTAGCATAAAATATGCCTGACACAGATGGTTGGGCTAAATATCTGACGAGATATTTCCCGGCCCTGTGATTCCACAATTCGTTGAGAAGGACTGGTTCCCATATAGAGGATGTGAATGAATACAAACTTCTCAGACACATTGACTTTAAACAATGCTCTGCCTCACTGGCTACTGCTCCTCTTTTTCACAGGTGACTATTAACACTGCTCTTGACCTCCTCTGTTCCCCATGGAGACTCTGCTCAGGAATTCACTGATGTTTCCCCATGCTGAGAAGGAGGGATGAACTGCACTTTCCTAAGCACTGTTGGTGGGAGGAGGACAGAGAGAGGAAAGAGTCCACTGAGAGCATCAAAAATACCTAAAAAGCTCCAGGTCCTTTTAATCACCAAATACAAATGACCTAAAAATAACCCCAAAGATAATCCACCTCCAAAAAAAAAGAAAATAAAAAAATGAGGCAAGCAGGGAGGATTAGGAAGGCATCCCTTTGATAAACTCTGCCCCCTTACAGAGGCTGGAGGGCAGAATTTGAAGATATGAGTGGTGATGGTAAAGGTGGCAGCTTTCCAGAATCAATGTTGTCAGTTCATCCTGAAGAGTTGACCTTTTTAAACTAGTGCAGAATCTTTTTTCTATATGACAGCATTTTGCCTTTTTGTGGAAAGAGTTCCCTAATAGGCTTTCTCTTGGCCGTTTATTACACATCGAGTGCTAGGTTTGGTTTCTAATAGTTCCTTTTCATCTAGCTGCCTACTGCTGACTGTGGAAAGTGTAGGTTTGGCTCCACTGATGGCTCTCTGTAATGGCTGTGATTACACCCTCTGCATCTTCTTCACAGTGCCAGCCTTTCAACTGAACAGCACATTATGCCTGGATAAGACTCAAAGAGCAGCTTAATATCAGGGTTCTCTGGAGCTATAATAACTGGTTCAAGATCAAACAGATAAAACCACATCAATATTTCTGTATGATCCATAAGGTAAAACGCATCAATCCTACATATATCTATTCGTGAGTTAAAGCTGTATTTCACAATAGCTCTGGGGGAAGAGGGGTGAAAATAAATCAATGTCATCAGAAGGTCCAGAGAATGGCAAGCATAAAGCAACCTGTTGCCTGCTGCACGCATCAGAGGCAGAGTCTCTTCGTGTCAGACATGACAGATTGCTTTGCAGGTCACCATTCTTAAGCAGATATCCCTTTAAACTTGAGAAACTGTGACTCTGCAAATTTCACACTAGTTGAACCCAGTTATTTCCATGGAATCTACTGAAGTGTTGCTGTAAGTACAAACAGAACAGTGCCTCCAGGGGGGATACCTGGGAAGAGGTTGGAGATGAAAGTGCAACTGCTTGTGAGCTTTTAAACTACATATATTTACCATTCAGTTGTGTAATCCTGAAATGTTAAGAAAACAGGTCCCAAACACAAAATATAAAAGACAATTAAAAGGTAGTATTTAATTTGCTATTGATTCTTTAGAGTTTGCGTTTTGAATTTTTTTCTGTGCACAGGTGAAGTTTCAAAAGGGATTTTTTTTTCAACTGAACTGTAGTTCTGTTGCATTTTACTGATTCTCGAAACTGGAAATCAACTTTAAATACCACCAAATTTTGTAAGGATTTTTCATGAAGGCATAAAGGATGATGGCAGAGCTGTTGTCAATACCTGCACTCAAACCTCACTTCAGCTCCAGCCTCAAGAATAGGTCAGTAAATACACTTACCCAAAACTTCAATTATGGCAGTAGTGGTGTTTGTGTGTAAAGCTAAGAAAATGCCATGTGCAGTTTTCCCAGAGGGTTTGATCGTAAGGCCTTTCTGTCACACCAGTATTTTAGACTGTGCTGTCCAGAGGACCGGGCCTCATGCAGGTTATGTCCCTATCAGCAAGCAGCGTGGATGAGTGGGAGTGGGCCATCACAGAGTAAAGCTGTTAGTGCTGAGGACTTGATATTCTCAATGTGCACATTTCAGAGTGAGGGTGGGTTTTTCTGGGAGGGGAAGGTCACTTCAGACTTGCTGTCTTCTGTCTGTGGCTAGAGACCACTAGGTGCGCATCTTCCAGTTTAATTTCACTTGAAAGTAATCCAGTTTGTTTACTCTGAGCCTGCTCCACAGTGCAAAACAAAGTGCAAGTGAAAGCAACTGGAAGACTTACTGGGAGACGTAACACACCCCTGCTCAGAATTGAAATGTGAATGTAGATGCACCTTCAACATCCAAGAAGCAGCTACTCTCTGAATGGCTTGATGTTGTGAAGTGCCAAAGTGGTATGTAGGACACTGGACTTTATTTACATAGCCAGTTCATAGTTTCATCGCAGTAATTCTGTTCTTAGACTTCTGCTACAGAACAGCTTATTGAAACAGATTTTTTAAAACACTAGTCATTACTGTGGGGAACCCAAATCCTGACATTTATACACTAAAGCTGCACGTGCTATATAGGTACAGCTTTCAAGACATTGTGTATTTTATACAACAAAGTTTCCACTTGTCTCCAAACAATCTTTGGAGAAACAATCTTTGAATCTTCCCATTGCAATCCAAAGTTTAGCTCCACTTACATCTTCACAGGGCTCCACCAGCACTGAGACAACTGCTGGTGTATGGAGCCACAGAGGGGCACTGTGATTGTTCAGCAGAACCAATGTCCATCCACTTGCTTTTCCACCTGTCATCAGTAAAGACCTGCGATCTGACAACAGCCAGAGAAATGGAGCAAGTTTTGTTCCTCCCAGGCTGCTCTGTTCCCTGAGGTTTGCTATCTCACTGAGGCAGGCACTTAGTGAAACTGCCATCAGAGAGATCAGGAGTGACAGGCACAAATTTCCAAGGATCCTTACAAGTCTCATGTGGGTTTTAAGCAAAACTGGCTTTGAAACGGAGGGTTTTTTAAATTATTTTTTTTTAAAGGGGCTCTGGCAATCTGACTGGAGCTGACAGGAATTACCCAGCTGAAGCCTGAGATTTAGTGTGTGAGTGAAAGTGTTCCCATGAAAAACACACCGGTGTTATGTGTCTAGTTCCCAGAACTCTGATGCCTCCCTTTGCGTCCACCATCAGCAATGCAATCATTCAAATAAGCTGAAATCAATCATATAATGAGTCCCACCATATGATACTTATCTTTGAGGGGAATGAATAAATCATTGTGCCTTTGACAGGGTATTTATGCCATAAATTGACCTAGGAAGTAGCATGGCAACACTTTGATAGTTATGGCTGTGATAGTGACAATTTAGGAATGAATGCATCTTTGTACTTTGACCAGTTCAAATCCTGGCATCTGTTGAAACTAAAACTGTGCAAGGAAAAAATCCTGCCACTAATAGAGATGTTGGAAACAAAATGGAGAGCTGTCAGAGGAGAATGCAGAGGAGGCCTGCTGCATAACCCCCCTGCCAGGAGGAAACATACCTGGGAGCAACAGGAAACTGATAAGCTCTTTTCTCTGCGGTGACAGAGCAAAGCTCGCAGGTCTGAACTGGGGGCAATCACCGGTATTCACCTTTCAGTACTGTGCCACGCTCTGTAGCAACGAGCGCTCTCAAGCTGATCACGTTCCTCCTTTGGGCATTTCTTAGTTTCTTGCTGCTCTCTGTCCCTACTCGGCAGGTTTCTCATTTATAATTAACATTTTCATAAATAATGCAGCCAGAAAAGCATAGATTTGCAGTAAATGGCCAAGTCTGTCCTTTCTGGCCAATATCAGCCAGTCTCTGCTTACACATAACTATAATCTAGGGTTAGAGGCAAGCTTTATTTGCTCAGAAAAAACTAAAACTCAATGTGAAGGTAGCTCCCTTTTGCTTTGGATTTGTTTTTTGTATCTACCACCTGCAAGCTTTGTGTCCTGAACAATATGATATTGAAGACATCGAATGTTGAGTGACATCAGCTTGTCAATCTTTATTCTGTCTGTAGTGATTTTTAGTGCTAAACCCATTATTTTTAAGAGCGTACTGTAGGTGTGAACAAAGCATTATAACAGATTTTGAGAGGTTCTGGAAACTGTAGACAGGATAAGTATTTGTGGGGCATAAAGGAGACGGTGGTTTAGAAACAGCTGTTATAAGCAATTATATATTTATTTCATAACTACTGCAGTATATGCACAAAATTTTATCTATTATATATATAAATAGGAAAAGAAGTATGTTAAAATTATGGGTAAATAAAATATAAACTAAACTCAATATATGAATATATACATACTTTATATATTTATATATATATATACACACACCTCTCTTATTCTTTCTCTGAATGTTTGGTACCCCTCTGGAACCTCCCAACTAATTGCAATACTAATGCTTACAAATTTCTATAGTTGGTACTTCAGACACAATTCAAAATAATCACATACCATAAGTTAATAGTGTTATCCCTATTTATCAAATTATAAAAGTGGACCATAGGGTTAGATATCAACACAGCGCATCCGTGTTTGAGTGATGGATTCAAAGATACATTCAGAACCATCAAATCCAGTTCTCTGTTCTCACGGTTGAACATATTGCAGATTTTATTTCATGAACTGACCTGTTTGTATTTGGAAAGTGATTGGGATTTTTTGCCCACACAGCTCCTTTGGAAGACTGTTCCCAAGCCCTACGGCTCTGATGCTGGCAAGTGTTTTCCAATTTCTAATGTAAGTGTATTTCTAGATAGTTTACAGCCTTTTATTCTTATGTCAATAATGTTCTTTAGTTAAATACTTTTCCTCTTCTCTGATGCTTATTCTCTTGACATATCTGTAAAGCACAATAATTCCCTCTCTCAACCTTTGTTTACTTTGGCTAAACAAACGGAGCTCTTCATTTCCTCTTGCAAAATGGGCTGTCCTTTTCCCTGATTACTGTAGAAAACCTTCTCTGTTGAATTCACCTTATTTGAACATAGATTCTTTATCATAGAAATTTCTCTCTTTACTGGAAACACATAACCTAACAGCTAAAATAACATATGTCATTTTTTTCTTGGCTGAATCATAATCGTGATTTAGAGGCTTGCTATACTACCCTCTCTCCTACATCCTCCCTTCTACTTAAGTGATATTACATCATCTCTGTTTCTAACAGGTCTGACTCCTTGTTATATAGCTAATAACATCTGGTTATGAGTAGGTATTGTATGCATGGTCTCACACTTTTCCAGTTAGAATTCACCCCATTCCTAGGAATTAATCTGATTTATTCTATAAACTATCACTTTCTCCCTGACATTCGTTCCACACTCTTCTGTGTTAATGAATATGGACAACTTGCTTCCACTTCTTGTGATTCTTCATCAAAGAAAATACAGAACAAGTGACCATTAGGTCTATCCTGAGGAATTCCACCCATAATTTCCCAACACCTTCATACTTCTGAGTGGGTTAGGGCCCCACATTTACTTAGATAGAGAACCTTGTCAAAGAATAGTATTGTCAGGCACTGTCTCTCTCTGAATTTTGTATCCTTTCCTTTCTTAAAAGACTTTCCTCAAAGCCATACTGAGAGTTCAAGCTACTCTTCAAAGGGTATCCTGCATGGTCTTCTGTTCAGCCATCTCTCAACCTCCAATACAGCAGTCTTTTCCTTCTCTGCTTCTCTTACCTTTGTAACTGCCTTAGGAGCAGCACCCCCTCAGTACTCAGTTCCCCTTGATTTGATCGCTAGAGTCAGCGCCAGTGCTTACCTTTCTGACTGTTAGAACTGCTATTTGTAATGTTCAGTACCCCATCTAAGGTGCGATAAATGCTCAGAGAGGTACTCTGGCTAATCTGCTGAGAGTAGTCTGTGTCCTCAGTCATATGGCAGTCTTCCTGGTCAAACTGGATGCTCATCTTGTGTCCACAAATGAACTGGTGGGACCATTTGTGTTCCTGGACTGAACTGGCTTTCCAGTTGAGTGTATTCCCTTTGCAGACATGTCAGATTTTGACAAGTGCTGTGTACTCCTGATTTTTTAATAGTGTTGGCTCTAGTCCCTTTCTAACATGCTTCATAACCTAGGATAATAGACCTTTAGGATGGGTATGGCCCTCCTTCCTATTTGTTTTAATCTTTCTTTTTTTGATGTCTTCTATCTGGCTCAACTGAGTACACTGCATCTTGGTGGGTTAAATGTCTGAATGGTGCTCAGGTTTCGCACGGATGTACTGAAAATCTGGAATTACTATTCCTGTGAATTACTATGTTCATTTTCATCCTTTCTTCTGCGTGTTTCTTAATGGCTCCCATCTCGGTATCCAAATGGAAACCCTCTACACCCACTCTAAGATCTGAAGAAGCTTGTTTAGCTTCCTGTGACGGAAACCATTTTGGACATCATATCAGTGGATACTTGCACAATGGATTAACCACATCATATATCCTCAGTCACTGAAGAAGGCAGTGTCCTATTTTCAGTGACCAGATCTGCATGTCAGTCTCAGAGGACATGTATGTGGATTCTATATCAAACGTGCCTTGTCTTCTCAGTATATTCTTTTTTCGGGTATTTTGTATGTTGGACTGTTGAACAAGAACAGCATTTGCTCTCCTGCCTTCCACAAAATAAGGTATATTGTGATCAAATCCATGAAGCCTGCAGCTTTAATAACCTCCTGTGAGTGCAAAACTATAGGAACTACAGTCTACAACTTGGGGGGGAAATTATCAATTCCAGGAGGTCTTGTGTTCCCTGGGTTGCATACAAGCACTCTTCTGTTGTCCATTAGAATGAATACTGTTTCCTTGTACATCTGCAACATGAAATCACATTTTTCTAGTCTGATATTTCTGGGATTATACTGCAGTTAATTTCACAATTTACCTATAGCTTCAAACTGGTGTTTGACATAACAGAATATCTGCAAATTTGCAGCTGCCTTCTAAAGCATTCCGTCTTCAGAATCTAATTAAATATCTTTTTCTTTGACTGCTGCTCTTATTTATTCATTTTTTAAATAAAAGCAAACAAGCAGACCCAGTG